>NW_010399827.1:0-13966 GCF_000710305.1 Buceros rhinoceros silvestris
CTCTTCCCAAAGCCAGTTTTCCAGTTCTCTGATTTCTGGCCAGTCTCTGTAACCTGGATAGGGTTGAGTTTTATTTTTTTACTCCTCTGAAAAATATACAGAAGAGCTAGAAGAGATGCAGAGGAGTAGAAAGGGTGGTTGGGGATATCAGATTGCTTCTCTACGAACATAATTCTTTAGGTCAGGAAGCAGCCAGAGGAAGGAACATGGCTGTGAGATGTTCCTGAAACAGAGAGGGAAGGAGGAAATGGGAACAATTACTCTTTTTTTTTCCTCTCGTAACAGAAATCTAGAGGATACTTATAAAATGAACAGCTTACCACTCATAAAAGAAAGTACATTTTCAGAGACCGTATGTTTGTATTTTGGAATGCGTTGCCACGGAACGTGTGGAAGGGAGAAGATTAAATGGACTCGGAAGACCTCGGGAAAATGAATGCCTGACAAGTCCACTGAGGCAATCGTCTTCATACTGCATTTAGGAGATAGGTCTCACGCTTTGAATGTCGTGGGAGAGAATACTGATTTCTTCTTTAAATGTATAAATGGCTGGATAACAATCACCATAGCAACGAAAAGAGTATCAGGTTAAAGCAGTGAGGAAGGAATTTAACGAATGTAACGTGTGGGGGGTTTTTTCCCTCCTCTAATATGTTTGTGGCAATTCTTTGCAGTATTTCCGCATCCCTATTTCTCTGAGGGCTTTTTAGCCCTAATACTGAGTAAAAATATGCTGCTGTTCATTGCCGAAAGGCTGCCTGTCCCACGCACCTTTTACCTACCCACGTACCCAAGCACCTTTTACACTGTAGGAATAAATCTTGCAATGTTTTAAGCTAGGGTGGTCTGCAGAGGAGACCTGACCAGCGGGCCCTTCCCAGTGAGCTGCTGCCTTTCCCGCAGCAAAAGCTCTAGGACTCATCTGTGACCCTACATGGGTCTAAAGAGTTTGTCTCCTCCAGCTGAGAGGTTTGGGCCACGCATAAATCATGTCTTGTTCTCTGATTTGTTCAGGTTTGGCCTGTCTAAAAGCTTTTCTCAGTGCTTTGGGAATGTCAAAGCATCAGGAGCACTAGTAAATAAGATTTGTTGTAATTACATGAACTTGCTAAATTATTGGATCCTTCCAAACACGATGCAGGGCTCTCTTAAAAAGCTTGTTGCAGATCAGCATTTATTTTTAAGGGTAAAGAATCTGACAGGCGAACCTTGCACGTAGTACCAGCGGTCTCTCTTACCTGTTCTCATTCTGTACCTTTGACTGCTGAAATCACCACATCCTTTCTAGTGATGGAGCTCTGCTGGTACATGTTGGTTTGTGGAGCTGGGGAAGAGTATTTATTACTAATAAATACTGTAATCTGTCTCTTACACCCTGTGTGCTCTGTCTGTCACTGAGTGAAATTGCTCAGGAGTTCTGAACTTGCAGCATTTCTTAAAAAGCTCAAAAGTCTCCCCAGTGTGTATTTGAAGTGTGGAAGAACACCAGAGGGCAAAAACTTTGTAAGCAAAAGGTTTGTAAATAGTAACATGGGAAAGTATTTTCTGTGCTTGCCACAGTTTCTTTATGAAGAATAATCAAAAATTAGCTAATTGTATCATTATATTCCTTGTGAATACTTAGCAACTGCTATATGCCTTATATAATGATAATATCTATGGATATACTGTTTGCATATTCTCTGCTAATTGGCTTTGCCAGCAAGCTGATTTTATTTGCCTTCCGAAACCTGCTCTACGTACATAACAAAGCCGAAGGGATAAATACGTTGTGGAAAGCTGTCTCAATATCGTTTGTTGTTAATTAACACCATTAAATGTATATCATTACACAGAAGGAATTTCATATTTTCCTTAATACTATCTTCAGTTCTTCTGAGGTAATTATCCATTACCAAACACCAAGTTAATAACTGGTTTTTTACTCAGTTGTTTTCAGTGTGGTTGAGGAGAAAAATGTCTGGGTATTCTTGAAGCCATTTTCTGTCATATTTTGTGAAGCAAAGATAAAGGCGGAGTTGTGATGTAAAGGCAAAAATAAGGGAAAGTTCAGTAAAAATTAAATTATTAAATTGTTAATTAAAACCTAAGTTTATTACAGGAGTTTTCAGTACGTTATAGATATGGGTCTAGATTCCAGTGCTGATAACCAGAGCTGGTCAAAATTAACTTGAAACCTTTGGCAGGGGAACTTTGAAGGTTGTTACGTATGTCTACTAGAGACTACTAACTTCTCTTGACAGCCCTGTGTTTAAAAACGTTCATTGTAAAGTATCACCATTTCATCTAAGACTTTGGCCTGCACAATCCTCTCTTGCTCCCCCTCCCCAGTAAAATTCTCAAAACACTGCAGGGAGGTCTGTGGTTATTACGCTGGGCAGAGCAGGACAAGAACTTACATAACATCAACAGGAATTTGTAGTTCTTATTAGATCCAACTTTTCCATGATTCTGAAAAGTATAAGGAAGTTTCAAAAAGAATCTCTTCTCTCTGTGAAATGGCTTTGTTTCCATGTTACCCTCACTTGACGAGCGATGGCAGAGGGAATTGGTTCAGCTTTGGCCACCCTTGATCTCCCTGACTTTCAGCGTTAAACAGCAGCTCTTGGGCTATACTTGGAGTCCAGCACCTGCCATCCCTCACCAAAATTTTGTTTGGTTTTATAACTGCAGAAGAAGGATGGGGGGCTTGTTTGTCTCCCAGGTAGGTGACGCAGTGGTGAGGAGCTTATGCTGCAGGGCTTTGCAGCCAGTCACTTGCGCTGTCTGTGGTGGACTTCAGATATGGATTGGTCTAACTTTTTTTATGATTGCTGATCAGTTTTAATTTTATGCTTAGAGGCCGGTTTGTTGCTATCGCTGGTTCTTTACAGCACCCCTGGGGAGTGCCTGATTCAGCAGTGTGTTAGGTACTCGGTTTGTTCAGCCCGTAGAGGAGGTGTGGTGCTGCACATACATCTTTTGCTATAGCAACACTGCCATCTGATTCCACAGCAGCACTACGAGGTTATAGCTTGGTGCTCGTATCTTAAAGCCCTGACAAGGGGCAGAACTGCAGATGGGCAGAGGTGGAGGTTGTCTGCCTGCTTTACAGGAGAAAAGCCTTCAAGATCCTAGAAGAAAACAGCTCCAATTTATTTTCAACACAATTTTCACTGCATTTTAATTTTGTGTTAGGGAAATGAAATGCAAAAACTGGGGGACAGAGTGGAGTACCTGCACTTTATAGAGGAGCCATCAGAGGGTAATATTCTTGTTCATATTGTTTTCATCACTCTTATGATTGCTTCATTTAATAGTACATCTTCTCCAGTGCCTGTGTTGGTGCACTAATAACACCAGCATGTTGCAGTCACTGCTCCTTCAAAGACTAGTATTAATTGAAGCAATTTACTCTACCAGAGCTGAAGATGGCCTATTTATACTTTTATATAATGAATATTAACAGGTTACATTTATCTTGTCATGTCCTGTCAGCTCCTTTTTCTGCTTGGTGCGGATCTGCTGCCTTGTACATGCTTTGCTCAGGCTCGGCACAGGACGATGTAGGTGTTTGTGTTGAAGAGGTGCGAGATTGCTCATCAGCTATCAGAGTTTGGAAGGAGAAACAACCCTGTATTGCTATTATTGCTCCTTCATTGAGTTGCTGGCAAAATAATGTTGCATTCCGCCGATTAATGGAGCAATATCTTATATTAGCAAAAAGGTTACATTCATTGTTTATGTCCTTCAACATAATGTTAAATGTGTTGTGTATTCAATATAAAGTATATGGTGCTGTTCCACCCCCAGGGGGTATGAGAAATCTTAGCTTGCGTCTATAAAAGTTGTAGGGTTACAGAAAACTGCTACTTTAATGCTGCATGAAGCTCCTCAGTCTGCAGAGAGCAACTGTGTACACAAATGCACATATGAGAATATCTGCACTTCCTTAATGTTAGTACTGTAAAAGATAACGTGTCTAATCTTCATTTATATCGTAGAGCTCGACTCTGTGTAAAATAGTTGGGTTTTAATATGGCCATTGCATTTAATTAATCTGATCTTTGGCTAATGAAACATAAAGGAAACCACATCCTCTCGCATCAAAATATTTTATATTCTCTGCAATGAAGAACCGTAAAAATAGTGGAGCAAGATACCGCTGAGTTATGCTCAGGAAGGTCGGAATTGATAATTGCACTGAGCAGCAGAATTTGTAGAGCGAGAGCTGAATAAATACCCAGGCTTCTAGAGAATGAAGACTATTCATGCTGAAATACCTTCCCAAAGCCTCTGTTTGTAGTCCTGTGTCCTCCTAAACTACCCTCCCAATTCTGGTTTAGGTGACAGAGTTTTTCCTCTCTAGTTTTTCCCTATTTATTATGTAGAAATTATTGTAAATGACATGGAGAGAGAGACTTTATATCCTAGACTCTAATTACTCTCTGGATGACAGTGGTTTAATACTGTAATTGATCTTACATGGCAAAACCATGTTTCTGATACTAATTTGCATTTTGGTTTAATGTAATTTTTATCACTTTTCACTGGGTTCGAGCCCTTTGAATTATTTTCAAATTTTTGTTCCAATTTGTTTAAATTTTCTGCTTGTTACTATGCAGCTTTTTGCTAAAGTACATTTTGTTCGCACAATTGGAGATTTGTTTTCTTAGCTCTTAAATGAGAATTCCATGAGCCTATGTGTCAGTGTCTCTGTAATGCTGCTCTTCTGTCTTAATTGCGAGCCAATTCCCTACGTGGTTTGAAGGGCACTATGCGAATTCAAGGGCAGTCTTTATATGGCACCTTAATCCTGGACATTTGCCGTTTATCCCGCTGGCTTCTCAGAAGAGCAGTGGTGTGTATCTGTTTCCTTAGATATGTCAGTTCAGGTCAATTGTTCTTTCCTGCTCAAATCCCTCCTTCAGTGCTCTTGAACTTGCTTTATGTTCTATTCCAGGTCTGTGCTCAATTAGCTTTATCCAAGTGTAACTCTCAGTTAAAATACAATTGTAAGTGAATGTAGGCTGGGACCTTAAACTGCTCCTGTGCACTTCCTACGTAGATTCTCCCTTCTATCTAGCGTTGTTTCTAATTTTCCCATTACTAGATCATCGATAGATTAGATATTCACAGTTGCATCTTTTAGCCTGTGCTATGAGACGTGAAGTCCAAAGCCACCCTGGTACTTTTGCAGCTATATTGTATTACAAGCTCGTCAACCATTTGCAGCTCGCTTTCACGCTGCACAACTTTTTAACGTTAATTTCTGTGTTGTTAATTTCTGGTTTCTTCAGTTGAAGTGTCTCTGTTTCACATTTTTCCTTTTCATAAGCATTTGCTTCTAGTTAAACAAGATTCATTTTATTATTTCGTGTAAGGGTTCTTACTGCTCCCATTTATTTTTCTCACTGTTCTGGTCCAGCATATTTGCAGCAGTTTTCATTTTCGAAATATCTTTGCATCTGAGACATCTGAATTTTAGTAATTGGCTTTTTCCTGTTCCAAAATCACTTTAAAAGTTCGGTAAATAAGATCTTAATAGTGACTTAGTCTAAACTACCTCAGAACTTCTCTCATCGTCTTGATACATCATTCTTTGTTGCTGCTTAGAAGCAGAATGTGATATGTTCCTTATTCTGAAAAAGAATTCAAATCGTCCTAGAGGAGGTTTCACAGGACCTCCTGTGAAACAAAACTAAAATTCAGCAGCAAGTATATTGTCCACTTCAGTTACCTATTACCTATTGACTCTATGGAAAGAGCAGTCAAGTGGGTCCAGAATGACTTGTTCATTATAAGGTCTTGCTGCCTAATGCGCATCTTCCGGTGATTCTTTAGAGATGTTTTAGTATCGTTTATATAACACCATAAATTTGCAAAACACTTGAGTTAGAATAAGCTGCGTTCTTCTCTCTGACGATGGGCTCAGTAGAGCATCAGCAGCCCCATCAATGTCCTTCACCTTCCTGCACAGAAAACCAGGGACCTGTTGGACAAACCACCATGGCTTGTTAGCCCCAGAAGAGGCAACCGTTCCCCTCTCCTCCACTTTTCTTACTTTAAGTCATTGCCTGTAAAGAGCCAGCCATGTAATTGTTTTGCTAGGGTGTCGAGGATGTGTTTGGAGCTATGCATTGCTTGCAGAAGTTGAAAGCAATGTAAAAATCATGACTTTCTCTCTCCAAGCTTTTCCTTGCAGTTCCAGTTGAGAATGCCGTAAATACTGATGAAGATTAGAAGCCTGTTGAGTCAGTATTCTCCAAAAATTACCTATTTGTCCAAATTTCAGATTTGTTTCTTCCAGTTTGTCTTTATTGCTTGATTGAGCTTCTGGTGTATGGCTAGAACTAACAATTCCCAGCAGCATGGCTACTTCAGAAAGAGAAGGAGGAAGGTTTAAATTGAAAATCTTTGTTACAAGTAGCTGTTTTGTTCAAAACATGAACTCTCATAACCAATTAGCTTGAGAATTAAAAAACCCCACCTGGGCTGCCATTAAATATATGTTCCAGAGACCACTGAAGTTTGAAATACATCCTACGAGTGCTGATTCCGTGTGTCATAATCAGATCTAAACCCTCTTTATCTCGTATCAGCTGTGCTGTAACCCTTGGCTTCAGGCTTCTGGTAGGAACACGGTACATATTTCTGCAGAGAATGAAGCTCTAACAGCCTTATCAAACACCAGCAGATTTCATTGTGTTTAACAGTGCTGGAAATAAGTTTCTCAGATGCTAGTCTTGGCAGGTCAGCTGTCACAAATTGATAGATGTATCTGTAAATACATCGGTCCTATACACAAAATTCTGTCTGTGAGAAGTGGAAGTTAAAACTGACACGCTTCTGAACAAATTACATGTTCTGAAGCACAAGAATGCACAGGGGAAAAAAATCACTTCTGGAAATGATTTTTCTCATGCTGCCTTTCTCACCTTTAGCTGCATAGTTTGATTTTTAGAGAGTGAAGAGTTGGTGCCTCTGTAGAGAACACCATGGAGTGTGGTAGAGAACACTATGGAGTGTGGGAATGTGCTCCTCCTCCTTGGATTCACCCCTGCTGTGTAAAAGGGGAAGTTTTGTCTTGCTCCTTTTGAATAAAGGGAATAAATTTATGTTTTGCACCAGCATGGCTCCAGTTCCTGTCTGGAATTCCTAGGGTTAATGCAGAGTGTGAGGTGTCAGGTATTGGAAAAGTCTCAGGCCTTGATAGGAAATCTGGAGAGTTTTTGAAAGGAAAAGGAGTGGGCGAAGGAATTCAACTGTGGGAAAGTAATAAATGCATGTGTTACATTTCCCATTTTAAAATAAAAACTTAGTCAACATCTGGACATTGTGGAAGCCATTTTGGCCAAAACCTTCCATGTCTCGTTAATGTAATCCATTTATCTTTGTATCGTAGGACAGCTGGAGAAGGCTTAGACAGTGAACAACTTCACAGATTTGAGACAGCATATATACCACACACACCTATACTGGTCTTTGAAGTCTGCTGAGCCACGTTGTTTTAAGTCAGATGATAAACTTGGCAATTTTGTTTGGCAATAGCAAAAGCTAAGAAACATCTGAGCAAGCATCTAAACTCGGATTTAGAAGATCCAGTGATTATCGCTGTCTACCTGTATTGCTGCAGACACTTTTATGTGCAGCAGCAAAACTGTCACTCCAAACTGGCGTCATGGGGTGGGGGGAGAATTTTCAGTCTGAGAAACTTTGGCTTTTAGGAGTGTCTTTAGAAAGCTGAATAGTATTGCCATTCTTCTCCTCCTTCTTCCAAGTCATCTGGACAGAAGGAAGCGTAGCCTAATTCTTTCCTCGTCTGTGTCTCAGCTTTGAAGATTTAGTGGCAATAGAATAGTTTTCATCAGCTGGGATGGTTACAATGGCTGAATATTCACTCAGTGTCCCGTTCCTTTCTAGTTCCTTGTTTATCAGTTTAGTGCGACAAAACAAAAATAAAACTACACAGATATCTCCCATCACATTTTATTTGTTGGTTTGATTTTTGAGGCTGTAGGATAAAACTGAAGTCACAGAAAGAAATAAATCATGTAGGACAACTAGCCATAGGCATTTTCAGTGAAATAAGTTCTTTCCAAGAAGGTTTTGACTTGGTACATGAAAATTAGCTTCTGGCAGGAAGAAGCCCCATTTTGCAGCTCTCGGACTACGTTTAATTTCTACAGGGCATGCCTTCAGCTAATGACACTGCTTCCACGTATGCGAGCGTAGTGTTGGTGTTTGAGAGTAGAGCTGAGAAAACAGAAGGAAACTGTTCCTGCTTGATGCTATTTATGACTCTTCTGAACAAAATGACACCATGGATTCTGTATGAAGGCAAAAGGAGCGTCTGACTGCTGCTGCTGAAGAGCATATTTAGTTTGAATAATCCAAAGGTCACTTAAGATTGACTTTTCTGTTGAACCTATTCTATTGAATTCTGCTGCATTGCTCTTCGGAAAATGCAGTAAAATTGATTTTTAAAGCGATACATTTAATTGAAAAATAAAATATTTAGCTGAAATGTTCTGGGGAGGTATCCTGAAAACACGCATCCGGGTACATCTGGCAGGTGCATGAAGTACTGGCAGATAGGAAATATTTGCTCAACAGGAGCCTGGGGACTTGAGAGGCTGTCATTGTTTTACTGATGAGGCAGAAGTAGGGCAAGAACAGAGAAAATAGGACTTAAGATAGGATCTGAAGAAAGTCCGAGAGAGAAGAGGAGGCAGTTTGACACTACAGAATCTGTGTCAAGAATGTATGACTGTCAGTGAGCGAGAACGTAGTGCAGCAGGAAAAAAAGATGGTCTTTGATAAGCAGTTGGGAGTGATTTGAAAAGAAGGAGGGGATCTGAGCCGAGAGGGAAATACGAGATAGTGAGATCACAGATAATCCTGAGGACTGTCACTGGAGAGAAATGTCACATCCGAGTGATCTAAGTGAAAAAAATACCACAAGTACTACACCTAGTAGAGCAGTTGCATTACAGCCATCGATGAAATACGTTCAGTCAAGGTGCTTGGTTATGTCTGTCCTCTGAATCTCACTAATTCTGATTCTGCGTTTTAAAAAGCCACGTGTCTCTCATCCTCTCTTTATCAGTTCTGGGTTTCTGGGTGTGGTCAAGCTACTGCTAAATGTTTATGTAAATACTGAAAGATTTCTGCCTAACGGTCCTTGAGACTCACTGGATTTTCTGTTCTAGTTGGCAACGTGGGACTCTGAGAAAGGGCTGAACGGCAGCCTCCAAGAACGACGTCTGGGCAATGACTTACAAGGACTGACACTCAAAGTGGTGACTGTCTTGGTATGATCCTATTTGAGTTCAGGAATCAAAATGCTCAGAATAAAAAGGATCTGACTGAGTATTTTGGGCACTTCCCGCAGTATTTTTCTCCTATCATTTTCAGTTCTGTATTTTTGGATGATCAGTTACATAAGGAAGCTAGACGATGGCCTTTTATTATTTTATGTGAAGCTCTGCACTGTCAGCGATACCGAGCATTTGTTTGCTTACGCAGGTTTTCTGCATTGTAATTCCTACCGGCCATGGAACCAGCCCAGGACTTGAGTGCACAGGGTGCATTCCAGATACCACACTCTTAACTTGGATGTGCAGTTTCCAGCATTTCATGGATTTTAAGATCAGATGGACCGATTATGATAATCTAATCTTGGCTCTTGTATGCTGCAGGCTGTAAAATTTAATCAAGTGTTTTCTCCATCAAGCTCATAAATTCCTGTTGAGATAAACTCTATCTTTTCAAAAGGAGTAATGGTTCCAAAAAAATTGATTATGCTTTTGGGACTACTGTCTGTTAGTATCCTGAGTGGTAGCAGACCTCCTGTCTAAGTGCTAAATTAGGGGCAAGTTAGGGCTCGAATGCCTGATAGAAAACATACCACAAAGTGATGCGTTTCTATGGTCCCAAAACATGCTTTAAAATACTTCAGGAACCAGCACCTGTGAAGGTTATTCTTCGAATTTTCACAGTTGTAAATATTCACAAAATGCAGTGGGTTTAGCTCTTGTTTCTTGGATAAAAGATTAATCCTTGTCTGTAAAACATGGCTTTCTAAGTCTGATACGGTCTGAGATAGATGGACAGTAGTAATGTTCCTATCTAGGACTCATGTGCTCAACTTAATATCTACTTTCTAGACAGCTGGTTAGGACACTGAGGTCTGTGCCCTCTTTATAGTCAGTGAGAAGAAGCAGGTACCGCAGAAAGCAATTTATCCTGTGGGCACCAGGAAGCTGCTAGAGGCAGTTGAATTGTCTTCTGGATTGTCTGCCTCTTCTCAAGAACTGTAGAAAACCCAAGGCCATAGATAGGACTCAGGTGCTGAGGCAGTGGTGTCTAGTTGGGATGCCTCATGGCCTACAGGTTTTGCCTCAGAAGGTTGTGTCTCAAAATCTGTGCCAAGTTGTCCAGAATTCACTCAGGAAACATCTGTTTGCTAAGAGAAGCAAACTGAAAAATTCATTTCAAGTATCAGTTAAGATACCGTTTTGTTCTCAGGAAGAACCTTTTGTGATGGTGGCAGAGAACATACTTGGGCAACCAAAGCGATATAAAGGATTTTCCATTGATGTCCTGGATGCACTTGCCAAGAATCTGGGCTTCAAGTATGAGATATATCAAGCTCCCGATGGCAAATATGGACAGCAGCTCCAAAACAGCTCCTGGAATGGCATGATTGGAGAACTGATAAACAAGGTACACAGGGAGTGAATTAGGATGATGGCACCAGTGCAGAATGCTTCTGAGCTAAGGGGGGTTTGCCCGTGGTGTAAACTGTGTCAGTTAAGACCCTGTATATGGGATGGGAACTAGAGAGTCTGTGCTTATTTACTCCAACCGTTCTCAACCTAAATTATAACATAAATCAGCATGTTTAGAGAGTTGTAAGAATAAGAGAGGACATGTATGTGTGGGGGAGTGAATGACTATGGAAAATAGAGAAAACATATTCTTAAAAGATTAATTACTATTATTTTAATTTTTGTCACATTTTTGCTGTTTGTTTGTAGGTGTGACTTTACCTGGGTTGCTTTGTGGCAGTGTGTTTGATAATGATCAGCTGTTTGACTCCAAAACAGAAAAATGTCCCTAGTAATACACATAAAAAAGTGTTTTGAAGGACCAGAATTTAAACTGATCTCAAGGTTATTCATTCATTTAAAACAGAGAGGACCAGATTTCTTTCCTTAATGACAGTCTTGGAAATGAGGAGTAAGTTAATTGAACTCTGTTGATGTAAATGGGGAAAGTTCATGGTATAGAATCTCCCAGAGAATGAAATTAGGAGTGTAGCTTGTTCATGTTCTCACTTGACATGGGACAAATGTTAATCAAGAAAGAAAAAATCAAAGGAATTAATATTCTGTGTTGCCACCCTTTGGAGAAAAGGTTACTCTTCTGCAGTAGAGTTACTACTGAAAGTTAAAGCTTTCTCAGTGTCCAGTAAGTAGGTGGCTCAGGATCTGGTGAGTAGATGTTTAGGAAGAAATAGAGGCAATTAAAGCAATAGCAAACATGTACGATAATGGGATATTCTTGGTTGGCGCCGGGAAATAAGAAGCATTTTTTACTTACTTTGCATTGATATAAGCTGTTTAAATTTCATTGGTTTGAAAATGTGGTAAGAAATCCTGTTAAATTTCTTAAGAAATTGCTTTCTTTGAAGCACCAAAGTATCTATTATGATACTTTTAACTGTTTTTTCTGCTACTGGCTTTAGCAGTGACTCCAAAGGAGTTCAAAGCAGACCTCCTCTCACCTAACGCTGATTTATTTTCCCAACAAAACTTTGGAAACAAAAAGTACACTCTCTGTTCTGGAGAGAACTGGTTTTATTAAGATGGAAAAATACTCAAAATCTAATTGCAGCTCTTCAAAAGCTTTGGCAATCTTATTTATTAACTCCTATTTTATCTTCCACTGGATTTGCGTACTCTTTAAAGACTGTCGGCATGTAAAACCTGCACGCTTTAAACGTTGAGGTCAGAGCAATTTCAGGAGCTAAGTTGCCTTTGGCATATTGTTCCAGTTACTAGTTTTTGCAATTGCTCTTTTCATTGTAAAAACAAACAAAATCTTCCCTCTAGTTGTTCAGTAAAATCCCTTCATGAATATGGGACGTTGGCAGCTCTGCTGGGAGAACAACAAACATTAGCTCTTTGAAATAGAGAACCTAAATAGATGATGTTGCTTGCAGTGCACAAGGTTAATATGGTTTGGGGTTTTAGGCCTCCTTTGGAAAACAAGCGAGGGATAAAGGTTAAATAAGCTGCCCGCGTTCCAGAGACGAGTCAGAGAGATGCTTTTTGTTCTAGGGTACGTTGCAGGTTATGCTTCACTACTCGGCTTTAAACCAGTGCAATTAACTAATTAATGTTCAAATGATGAAACTGATTCTGGTTTTATTTTGAGACAATTTATGTAAATTTGTCTGAATGCGTTAAACTATAGAAAGAAATGCGTGGAGTCATTGGTTCTTAAAAAGTTTCTCCTTAAGGCTCATGCTGGACAAAACTCACGGTGGAAGGAGGAGCTCTGATCTGTTGTGTTTGTCTCGCAGAGGGCAGACCTAGCCATCTCAGCCATCACCATCACACCAGAACGAGAGAGCGTTGTGGACTTCAGCAAGCGGTACATGGACTATTCCGTGGGGATCTTAATCAAAAAGCCTGAAGAGAAAATCAACATCTTCTCTCTCTTTGCTCCTTTTGACTTTGCGGTGTGGGCTTGCATTGCTGCAGCCATCCCTATAGTTGGTGTCTTGATATTTGTCCTGAACCGGATCCAGGCAGTCAGGGCACAGAATGCTTCCCAGCCGAGTGCTTCTGCTTCCTCCACCCTCCACAGTGCCATCTGGGTCGTGTATGGCGCCTTCGTTCAGCAAGGTACTTACTCTCTGACAAACGCCACTGCTGGACCTTCAGAAATGTTCTGCCTTGGGTTAAGCCAGTCAGGATGTGTTAGTCTTGGCCAGAATGCTCTAAAGATGAAAGAGAAGGCTTGTACAGGCAGGTAATATATTTTATTAGCTCAGCTGATGGAAAGTGGGAGGAGGTAGGAAGTGACCAGCACCAGCTGCCTGGTCTGGTCTCCAACAATGTTCAAGCAGAACTGTGCGTGAAGCCTGCTAGAAAGAAATCTTCACATTGTTTGAAATGTTGTAACAACACTAATGTTTCAGTCTGTGCAACACAGATAACACACAAACCATAAGAGGGTGTTGTGGGTTTTGTCCAAATCTAAAATAGTCACTGAAAGAGGATATTACTTTTTTCTGAACACTGTCGTGATTTAATTCCTGCATAGTAGTCATGCTTCATCGCTAAACTTTCTTTATTTACAGTATTTTTCATGTTTTGTAGATTTGATCCTCAGTAAATCCCAAGGGAAATATTTTGAAAGCTGACTTTTCTAGAACACTATCCAGGGCAAGAGGCTGACTGGAGAAAACATTTATGAACTATCGGTCTCAGTGGAGGCAGTGCTTTCTTCGCAGTGAAAGGGCTGCCTGGAGGGGTAGCAGAAATGCAGAGGGATAGCTCCAACAAAGCTTAGCATAACAGGGCGCTCAGTGTGTGATGGGAAGCTGCTGGGAGACCCTAATTTTCTCTGTTTATTTGCAGGGGGCGAATCCACTGTCAATTCGGTGGCCATGCGCATCGTAATGGGGAGCTGGTGGCTCTTCACCCTTATCGTGTGCTCGTCCTACACAGCGAACTTAGCAGCATTTCTCACCGTATCAAGGATGGATAATCCTATAAGGTAAGAGGCTCTTCTTAACATGAAGCTGGAAACCTGGATTTCACAGGAAGGTATTATCCATTTGAGCACTCATTCTTGCAAGAAGGAGATAATTCTCTAATAAAATACTTTGCTTATTTGCAGTGGCTGCTTTTCTCTTCTCTCCCCCTCTTCACCTTCACTCCAGGCAGCTTTGACAGGTGCACGGAGGGTA
>NW_010399827.1:14125-23849 GCF_000710305.1 Buceros rhinoceros silvestris
TGTTTATTTGTAGTTTGCTTAACTGGAGCTCTCACTGCTTTAACTCTATTTCTTTGTTGAACATCAGAGGGAACAGCCACCTCAGGGGAACTGTATTTCATTTCACTTCTCACCTTCAATGTGTGACTTTATGTTCTCGATGTTTTGATATATCCTGTTGTTTTTACTATTAGTTGCATGTAAGGAAATATAGGTGGTCTTTTAAAACCTAAATGGCCAGATTCAGTGGCATTATTTGCAGAAAAGGCTGCTCCTCAAAGAGGAAAAGATAACTGAACCCGACTCCAGGATAATAAATGTAATACAGCAGTTGTTTTATTAAATTTATATATAATTCTCCGCAGTTGTGTTGGCAATATTGTGATGATAAATTACAGCTTCTGTATCAAACCCAGTATTTCTTGCACCTTTGACTTCCTTCGCCTGTTTGCCTACTAATTCATACCCAAGGAGATTATTTCAATAAACCAGTGCTCCGAGCAGCTCCAGAGAGCTGCTGGTTGGTTGGTGGCAATTTGTGTGCGTGTGATTTGTTTTTCTTCAGGAAATTTACAGACTGAAGAGTGTTTTCATTTTTTCCTCTCAAAACACAGATAAAATTTCCACCTTCATACTGGCAACGGAGTACTGGGAAGGCTGTGGGTCTTCCCCAGTTACTCTGTCGGTGCTATTTGGGGTTGCACTGGGAAGACTGGGTCTGTGGTGTTTGTGCTTGGCTCCTGAAACAGAAATATTGGCACTTAGGTGAGGCTGGCGCTTAGAAAAGCTGCTTTTGTCCTCTCTGTGGTATATGCGCAGAAGGACATAATAAGGGTATTTCTCATAAACACGAGTTTAACAATATTTCCAGGTTTTGAAAGGACGTTGCTAAGACTCTTGAGGAGAAGTTATTTGGGTAAAGGAGCTGCCTGGCGTTGTCTTGGGACCTTAAAGCCCAGATGTCCTTCTGCTGTTAGAGATGGCGGCTGAAGGATTATAACTAAATGCTTTTTTATACCTAATGGGAGCTGCCACTTTCCAGGTTCCCGATATCGCATCCTCTTGTACAAGATGCGGGTACAGAAGGAAGAAAGCACTCTGCTGCAAGGATCACAGGAGATGGGGTAAAGAAATAGATTCTCTGGAAACCCTGTTGAGCCTTCATCCATTTCTAAGCTCTGATAAAGATATTTTAATGTCCCCACTCTTTAGGAGAAACATAACATGTTATGTCAGATTTAGAGCAGATATGTTTCCTGAGAAAATAAATTGCTGCCTTGCACAAACACATCATGGCCACATCATGGCTGCTTCGCTTCAGCATCGTGTGGTGTGGAGTGGCTATTTTTGCCTTCCTAAATCAGCCTCTCAGCTTGCCCGCGTCGTATCTTTCATGGACCCAGAAAGGAATGCCTATGTGCAATCCGTTTTTCCCACCCGAAGAGGCACAATGAGTTATAGCTGAAAATGTGCTCACCAGCTGAGAACAACCAAATCCCCCTGTGTATGGTCCCGGTGTACAGAAACCAACTGCCCCATCCTCAGTAAATGTGTGCTGTTATCTCTGCCTCCACAGAGAAGTCCTCTGGTGTTCACTACTGCTGCTGCTAAATTGCCAGCAGGAGAGAAAATAGTATTATGGTGCTGCAGTTGCTGCGACATAGTTAAAATTTTTATTACGAGACTGATTTTCTTCCCAAGCACCCTCCAAGAAATACCTGATAAAAGCTGTTTCAGCATCAAATTTGGCATGTGTGGTCTGTGATTGGTGGAATAGGGGTATGTTTGATTCGGTAACCAGGTATCAATCAGCCCAGTGATCATCACCTCTACAATTTCCTGCAAAACAAATGTGTCATAGAAATCGTAAATGATACTCATTAGAAGGAGCAAAGCCAAACTCTTGGGAGGCAGGTTTTTAGATTTAGCATGTCAGATGAGAGAATAATTTTTTTAACAATCTGGTACTGGCAAATCTCACAAATCTTCTCCACCCTGCTGTGAGTTTCCAGGACTGCCTGTGGCTCACAGAAAGCTGAGAGTGGTTGCCAGCAGTGCTTCTGCACCCCTTTGCTCTTTTATACCGAACCCTCTGTCCAAATTCTCTCTTGTGGTCGTCTCTCTGCCCCGATCTGAGGATTTCCGTGTTTGTGTCGATTCGCAGGCAGGGCAGTGACCTACCGAGCAGGTTTCCCGACTGTACGTGAACAGAGGAGCAAGGTATTACCTGGTTCCAAAGGAGCACCCATTCTTTGTGAATGTGCTGGTGGCAACTGCCTTGGAGCTCAGGCTAGGAAGCCCTGACCTATGTTCTAACTTTGTAAACGAGCCATCCTTTGTTTTTGTTTCTAAACAAAACACCTAGGCGATGTTTAGCACCTGTACTAATCCTCGACAAACTTGTTTAAACCCAAATGAATTGCATTTAGTATTCTAACATTTGCCTTCAGAACTGCACACCACTGAGAAGTCTTCTGATGGGTCTGTCTGCCAAGTGAGGGCTGAATTATCTGTTCTTTCTTCTGTCCTATTACATTTTCAAACAGCCCTTGTATCGGCTGTCTGACCTTCCATTTGTAATTATGAGTCTAATTACAAGTGACTTGACTTCCCGCTTCGTTTCTGGTTAACGAGCAGACTACATGCAGTTCAGATATTCTGAACCTCGGGTTTCGGGGAGCTTGTCTGACAAGAGGTCATGCGGGAAAAAAAAGGACATCAAAAAGTAGGCTATTTGCAAATTCAAAAGAGTTTCAATGTAAGATGTTATCAAATTGATCCTTCACATTTGCACGTGCTCTGGATGTTTGGAAAGGCGTCTGTACCTCGGCATTTGTGGACGACATACAAATGCGTGTTAGATCTGCTTTTAAGTTCACAGCTGTTGTTTCATGAGTTGGGATTTCCTTATTTGCATTTTAATCACCAATTTACACGTGTTTTGGTGACGGCTTGATTGGGAGGGTAGTCTAGCACTTGAAAGCCTTGGGTGCAGGTTTGTTTTCTACCACAAACTTTGTTTGGTCTTGTCAAGCTCAGCCTCTTCTGTCTTGGTTCCCTATCTGTCTAACAAAGTAAAGAAATTTTCCTATCTCGTATGGCTCGTTGTCAGTTTAGCTGACGGTTTAGTTTTAAAGATGATGGCCACAAATGACCGTATTATAATAGCTCTGCAGGGATCGAAAAAGATAGGTTTTTCTGGTGTGCATATGAAACAGAAACTATCTCAAACTATTTTAAAAGAAAATGATGGAAGTATTTTGAAGATGCCAGCTAGGGGGAAGGGAACAAGCGTTTCATCTGCTGTGGTTAAGTGGATTTGATAGGGTTGGTAGCAAGAACCTCACAGGAATCCCTCTGTATTTGCAGTGACTTTGCCTTGAAATTGCTTGTGTTTGAAAACAGCCTTTTGGTTGTTAATATCATACTTTCTAAATATTTCCTTGGATTTTCTTTTATTATGTTTGATTTGAACTGTGCTTTGCAGTGTCTGTGCAGCACCTCAGGCACGCTGGCAGGAGGCACGTAGGAATGAACATGATAAAAAATAATTATCGTGATTATTATTTAAGGCCTGTGAGCAAAAGCTTCAATCATTAAATAACTAGATTAAGTTCATCCAGAAAAATGAGGGCTAAAAAAGCATGCAAGGAAGATGCAAGTGAATGAGCAAGGACAAAAGCTCAAAATGTCTCTTCTTTCCAGAACATTCCCTGTTCAGAGCACATGGAAGAACATTTCGTGGGTCATGCTGGGCAGGCTGTGCAGCAGGGCAGAGCTTGCCAGCCACTTGCCTTCAGGCGCTGTGACAGGACAAGACACCATGGTGTCGCCAGTGCTAGAACCCCCACTGCCTATATTTTCATTCCACTTCCATCGATGGTGTTGCCCAGCGGGTGCTGCTGGGGAACCCAGGGCTTCACAAGGTCTGGAGCCTTTTAAAAAGCTTTCTGAGTGTTGGCGTATGCTGTTAACCACTGTTGAAAATGGATCCTAATTACTCTCCTAATTGAGAAGCGCGTATGCGCGAGTATTTCCCAAGGACATATTTCTGGGGAAAATGTGAGGGCTTAGCTGGAAATGAAGACTGCACTCCATCTCTCCCCATTATAAAAAATATATGCCATTATAAAAATGGGGCATATATTGATGATCGATGGCAAACCAAGGGATTCATGATTCCACACCCTCTGCAACTCTACTTTTACGACACCTGCGTTAACACATCTCTTTGTTTATTCTTGTTACTGGGAAGGTCTGTGACTTCATTGGGTTGAGGCATTAACGCTCAGATGCACTCACAGTTTAGAGCAGGAAATGATTTGAATATGACATTAGCAAAATCTACCATCTGTGCAGGCAATAGAACGATTTTTTAATTATTTTTTTTCTTTTGCTTTGGAAGGGTAGAAATCTAGCAATGGCAGCCCAGCAGAATGTACAGGGATGGGTTCAAATCTGAGGTTTGATCGTCAGTCTCTTCTCAGCTCAGATGGAGTCGCCTTTTAGGTCAGATTTTCTCATATTAATACAGGTTATTCACTGGCTGTCCATGGACTAGAGTAGCTCTATGCTTTCTGCATGTGTTCGGTCTCATTTGCCCCTGATTTCAACCTCCTCTGGTGTACTATGATGTTTGTTTTTATTACAAGGATAGTACCTGTGACTTGACACTGTGGAGTTTATTTTCTCATTGACTCTGAAGGGATAAACATTACCAAATGCACTAATAGAAGATTTTTGCCCAATCGAGTATTTCTATTGTTTTTCTCTAAAGAAGCTGGTTTAATGTCTTCTATGAACTGATAATAAAAGATAATATAACAGGATATTAAAAAGGCAAAGCAGTGATTACAATAGCAGTTCAGAGATGGCCGTAAAGCTTCCAGACATTTCCTAACTGTACCGACTACCTGAACCCATCATTTTTTAAGGACAAACTCAGGACTAAGAAGAAAAACTTCATGCCGAATGCTGCTTTGGAAATGGATTCTGGGTGAGGAACAACCATTAAAGCAGCTGGCCGCTGTGCTCGAGTATTTGACTTCCACTTCTTAGTATTTTTCCCAGTGTATCAGGTAGATATTTATTTAACCCACAATGCAGAATTGCCTAACTGCTTTTTGCATGTTTACAGCTGATTCCATGTCCAGTCTACCTGCTGGCTGCATTTGCTCTTCTTTTGGACAGACAAATACTGTTAGGTGCTCCTGTGGTATGTACCTTTGGCAGAAGAGTATTTAAGCAAAGAAACTCAAAATGAGAAGCCAGGTAGAACCAGAAAATAAATACTTTCATGACACTTGCTAGCAAAACAGCTGCTTGGAAGAAAACTAAACCAGACTAAACCTGGGCGCAGGAACTCCAGAGCAGCTTTGTGCAGCAACATCTTAAATCTTACAAGCTAGATTCCTTGGTGTTGAGAGGAGGATTTATTTTTGATTCTCTGGTTGGTTTTTTTGCCCTGCA
Source organism: Buceros rhinoceros silvestris (assembly GCF_000710305.1). Taxonomy (NCBI): domain Eukaryota; kingdom Metazoa; phylum Chordata; class Aves; order Bucerotiformes; family Bucerotidae; genus Buceros; species Buceros rhinoceros. Next base: position 19,574 of record NW_010399827.1, read on the forward strand.
TTTGCAGGATGTGTGCGTATTTAGTCAAATAGATGCACTACTCTTTTATAATCATTAGGAAAGAAAATGCTTTGGGATTTCTAGGTGGTGGAAGAGCTCTTGCTGGCATTACAACAGCGTTTTGTGATTTATTCCTGTGGTTCTTCGTGTGAAGGTAGTTTGCATCTGTATCTTTGATACAGTCTCTTTCAGTAACTGCCAGCCCTTCTGTAGTCCTTTATCCTTTAAATCAACTTCCCAAGAGAATTTCTCCTCCAGTTCCTGAAGTCTGTTGAGGTTTGTTCTTTTGAAACACATTATTTTTTATGCTGTTACTCTTGCTTGGTTGGTGGTTTTTCCTCAGGATAGTGAGCTCCGTCATCTTGCAAACACTTTAAATGTGGTTACCGCTCTCTGACATTTTCATTCAAATCTGAAATAACTGTTCTCCTTATAAATGTCTCTGATAGAAGATCAATCTTCCTCACACCTTGAATTCGTAACACCTTAAATGACATACAGATGGTATTCCATCTTCTGGAATAAAAGTTGTTCCAATCCATCTTGCCATGAGGTGGAAACTTTACACACTTGCCATTTAGAGAGAAGGAGATTTAGAAACTATTCCTATTGATACTAAAAAAACCCAACCAACCAAACAAGAACCAAACAGCAAAACACAGTTTCAATAGATGCAGCTTATGGATGTCTAGGGGGATAAGGAGCTGAGGGTTCTTCTTAGTTTCCCTAAAAACTGAGATGCTACTCCTTATTACCACAAGTGCTTAGTGCCTGTGCTGCAAAAGATTTTCTAGCGGGAAAGGAAACTTCCATGTAGCATAACATAGGAGCATCTCCAGACTCCTCTGGGGATGAGGGAAAGAAAGGTGTTGCCTTAAAGCTGTTTTGATACAGCTGCCAAAGTTCCATTAAAAGAAATGTAATCCCATGCACTAAAGCTGTTTGCCTTCTAAACCATTAAAGCCAGCCTAGGAGACTAAGCCACTGATTGAGTTGAACTGATTTATGGATAGTCATATCTGTGTAAAAAAAAACAGAAGACCATCAGTCAGGATGGGGTGGCTGTTAACTGCCATGTTTCTGTCTCATGGCAGTAATGCAATTTCCAAGCTTGTTTTTCAAGGTATGTAATTAGATTTCCCAATAAACTAATTAATCTCAGCATAAGGCACAGCTAGTTGGCTTTGACGCAGGCTGTCACTGTCTCTGGAATGAGGTTCGGTGTTCAGGGGAGACCCGTGTTCCAGGTGAGGAGAGAGGTAAGAGGGTAGAGTCTCTCTTTCCGTTTACCTCATGGTATGTCAGGATGAGGTCGAAGTAAACCACAGACCCCGGGCTTGCAGTCTGGGTCCTCTGAGAAACAGGCAAGTGGGCCTCCAGACCCGGAAATACGCATACATAATGCGTGCACTTTAGACATCAATAATAACTGATGAATGCTGTATGTTCTGTCAGGATTAATGAAGAGCCCTGTGTTTTGATTTCCCAGGAGTCCCCAGCACATGTTCTAGTAATCAGGATGCCTCTTCAGACCCCTTCTGCTTTCTTCTTTCTGTCAACATCGATAGCTTCTGCTTTTCTCCCTGTGGTAAGGGAAGGGTGTGAAGCTGTCTTCCAGCATCACTTTGTACCTCTGAGAGGTCCAAGCCGTGTGAATTCATCCACCACGGCTGTGAGACTGCTGACACTCATGCTGGGCTGCAGCCCAGAGCTTTCTGCACTGAGATCCTCATTTTCAACAGCTCCTGATAAGTCAAAACTTAATAAAGAGTTGAGTAGGACCTTATCCCACGCTGGGATTTCATGGACTCTAATGGAACTACTCACAGAATAATAGACCTAGCGGTCGTGGTATAAACCACCACTCGCCCTCATAAGCCTGCACCAAGATGCCAAGCTTCTCTGTTACCCGCTATTTAATTAAAAAGCTGTTTTTTGTCTTCGGAGTGCAAAACAGAAGGGCCGTGGTGTCAGTACTTACGCCACCGGTTGAGAAGGAAGAAAGCAATTTCTTCCCTCTCGATCCTGATCGTTAATCTTCATTAGTATTTTTAGCTTCCAAGTGTGAGTGGTAGAAGACGTCAGCGTAGCAAACGATTTAAAGTGCATCTGCGTAAATAATAGCGGTAGTTTGTTATGTTCGTTGTAGGTAGAAGCATGTGTCAGTGGCCAGATGTGTTTGATTCAGACAATACAATTTTCATGCCAACTTTATGATATGTTTGATTTAGGTGAAGTGACTAAAATCTGCTGTTGGGACTGAGTTGCTGTTGAACACCAGCTGCGGGTTTTATTTGAATTAATAATTTAAGGAGTACAATACCTGACTTTAACCCTTCGAGCTACTCAGAGGAAGGTGACAATGGCAAAGTGTTTTAAAAATAAAGCAGTGTTCAAAGTTAGTCTGAGCAAAGCATTTCTTTCCTCCAAAGGTACTACAAGCTCTTGAGATGTTTTCACAGTTTCTTCTTTGCATTTTCGTTTCCTCTTCACTGTTGAACGGAATGTGACTGTGGGTAAAGGACCCGGGCTAACCCAGATTTGTTAGCAGGACTCAGCTCACAGCTGCTCTGAATCCCTTCTCAGGCTTTTAGCTGAACAGGTTACATATACGCTGTTATGCCAAAACTTCCCTTGATTCGTTCTGAAAGTCTACTCAGTTAGGTAGTAGTTTCAATGTGGATCTGAGCATACAAATTAAAACTCCAACATTTGAAAACCCGGGCCTGCATCTTAAAAAAAAACAAACAAACCTCTAACGTGATTAACTGGAATGTCTGCTTGTCAGTCTCCTACTTTCCTTTGTTAAATCACAAACGTAATGGCCAAGCTGGCTAATAGCTCAAAGTATTAGTTTGTCAGAAACAGGGAAAAATGGAGTGGTGAAGGGGGTCCTGTGAGTGCCCCTTGTAAATATAAAGGGAAGACCGCCTTCTGACTTCCATCCCTCAATTAGACATCAGATCAACTCATCTGCCATCATAAATGCCCAGCCATGAGAGAAACTTCATCCAGTGGTAACAAACTGCAGGGTGCCAGCAGGTCCAGCTTTGAGATGCAAAACCTTGGAAACCAACTTCCATCTCTGCCACTGTTAGTGGAGTTACTTGTTATGCTGTTGTTTTTAAAACCATTTTCAAGCAAAGGGATCGTAACTTCTGCTGTAAGGACTGTCATAGTTTCTTTACCATGCGAAAACAACGCAGAAAATACAGGACATCCAAGATTTATTTCAGATAAGCAACTCCCGAAAGACCCCCTTAGTTAATGGAAAAAGCAGCAATCCAAGTGACTTAAACTCTTATTGCCTAGAGGAGGTTTGGAGAAGAGGAGGGTTGGAAGTATAGTTAGAAACATTGGACTGGCAATCAGGAGATGTTTAGCTTATTTCTGGCTGTTTAACAGATTTCTTCATGTGCAGTGCTGGAGCATTGCCAGCGTTGGCTCAAGGCAAAACAAACTTTTGCAATCCAGCGACAAGTCGCACTCGTGCAGATCACCGCAGATGACTGGAGTTGCCAAGGGGCCTTGAGGGCATCGCTTAGAAATAGCAGTGGAGGAGAATAACCAGAGGTCTTAATTTTGTTTTACTGATTTTTGGACCCAAATTTGAGTCACACAGCCAGAGAAACTGGGCATGCTTCCTAAATAACCCACTGGAAGATGATAGGAAGTCCTGTGAGCAACGGGACACGGTCTAGTTGTACGGATTTTTGTCCTACATTCTCCACACTTTGACTTTAGCAATAATGCTGCAGATTGTTCTGAGATCAGTAAAGTGAGGTTTTAAGTGATGGTAGCGGAGCATATTTCTGCTCTATCTTAGACTCTTAGTACACAAAGCCTACAAGTGTTTTGCCGATACAATGTGTGTAGCTGGTAATTAATTATGATTAAAATGATAAACATGACAGTGTATCATTTATTAATAGCTCAGCTGTTCGTGTTTCTGTGGGTATACATGCTGTTCATTGCCTTCTTTTAAAACATCATCATACAGCCACTCTGCAAGAACAGAGTCCCAGTGAAAACACTCCATCTGCAGCGAAATCAGTGCGATGTCGGGAGTAGAGGAGGCAGTTTAGCTGAGTTTTCTCGTCTTTCCCTTTGTATGTAGGAACTGAGCTCTTTCAAAGAAGTGAAATCGTTGTGGAGGCTGTGCAAGTTCTGTGCTTCTAGTTCTTTGTGAACACACTATGTGGGTATTTTGTTTTGCCTTTTTCTTACTGTTGAGCACATGCTTTTGTGTGCATGAATAGTTTCAGTGATCTCAGCA
>NW_010399827.1:23955-26851 GCF_000710305.1 Buceros rhinoceros silvestris
TGCTCTACCTGTGAGGTATGCTAGGTGCCCTAAAAGAGGAATTTCTTTGGGGTGGCAAGGGAGAGAGGATCCTGATCCTACACTGACAGAACTGTTGCCATCCCTCGTGGCACAGGGGGCATGTAGCAAACCCCCTGCTCCTGAGGCAGAAGTAAAGCTGACTTTAGCTTTCTTCCCCTGGTAAAGTCATAAGTAAATGTTATATTTTGCATTTGGTTGCACCTAATGGAGGGCAGAGAGTCCCAGTCCAGACAAGGGCTCATAGATGCCTCCTCAAAATGGTGTGTAGCAGCTGTTCCTGCTCTGCTGAAGATGACAAGTGCGTACGTAGCCATAACTGTCTGCACTGTTTGTCTCCTCCTGTGATTTGGAAATGTTTAGTCCTGGTGTGAAGGGCTGCAGCTCCATTGATTCAGTGTCATTTAATCTGTCAATGATTAAGGCTTCCCTTGTAGAAACTCCCACGAGGCTTTTTTTTGCTACAGCTTTTGTTTGAAGTGGATGGTATTTTTCATGGGCAGCTGATGAAATTACTTTTATATGAACTATGGAATCATCTATTTGCTGGTGAAGGACTTGGTCCTGCAAAATCTACATTATCACGGCTGATTTCTCTCCCCATCAGCCACTGCTCTTCCCATCAGTGCTCTGAGATACAATTCAGAGCATTTAAAGTGACTTGCAGTGCAGTGGAATGGTGCAGAATTGGATCATGTCACGATAGAGGCGTTGACAATTTAATGATTAAGAGTTCAGCTTGATTATTCATAATTTCAGTGACAGTCAAAGAGATGCACAAATTAAAACCAAGGAGCTAATTCTTCTGAAGTCTAAGGTTATTAGGTGTGGGGATAAACTTGCTTTCATTTTAATATTCTGTGTACTAAGGCAACTGGCATTCTAACAATTCTTTGAACAGTTTTACTGGCCTCACTAAGAAGAATCTTTGAAGTGGCCTATCTTTTAGCTTTTGATGCACACCAGTAACATTCCTATATGGGCCTGGAACAAATGGTGGATATTTATGAGACTGTCATCCCCTAGTGGCAATTTATACCCATAACAGATGGATTTTTTTTTTTTCCTGATCTTCAACCAGTTAAACTATTCATGTTGGGTAGACTAGCTTTAGGGAATGTCTTTATGTGGAAGTTCGGTTTCAGATGTCTTAAAACATGTTCTAGCCACTCCTCAATTTTACTTAAAACTGGAGATCCAGTCTCCAAAGACGGATCTCTCTCCATGTGTGAATAGTGGATTAAGGCTCAAATCCTTCTCTTTGCTGCCTCACGAGTGGATATAAAAAATAAACAGGACTTGGGTTATGAACGGAAGGATCTTCTGCTCATGTAGGGATTGTCTGTAGCACCACACTACCACCCACACCATTGATTTAGCTTTGCAGACTGTTTTCTCGCTGGAGACATGTACAAATGAGAAGCTGATCCTGCAAAGCTTGCTTGGGTTCCACATCCATCTCAGTGGGTGGACTGAGGTGGTCACCAAGAATAAACACCATTTTCTCAGTTGTTCTCATTGTCTTGGCATATACATCCAGGGAGGGTGTAGTTCTGAGCAATTTGATGTCTCAAAATGTGAACGCTTTTCTGCAGCTCACAGGAGGCAGAATTCTCGTCCAACTCATTGCTTTCCAGTGGTGATAACTCTATCAAATAAATCTCTTCTCAGGTAGGAGTTCATAGTCTAGGTTTCAGCTCATAGGTATTTCTTGTGCTTGTATTGTTGGTATAAGGTTGTCAAATCGATTCAGCTACATTTATTTTTACTGAAAAGTGTAGCGGGTTTACTTTATCACGTATTTCCCTCTTGTCTTTCCTGTCAAGAAAACAGCCATAGTTAGGAATTGCGCTTATATTTAGTTCTGTAATGTCCGGGAAAAAAAAATTAAAAGAAAATAAAGTAGCTTCAAGGTTTTTAAAAACAGGTATTTAGGACTCGTACCATTCATTTTATGTGTGCATTTCTAAGGCTTCATTTAGGCAGAGCAGCTTAAAAAGTCTCATCACCTCTGGGATGCTTTATCTTGATGACAACCATCACCGAAAATATGATGCTGCATGAAGCAAAAATCTCAGGGTACTGGTTTCCTTAGGCCACAGAAGAATGTGGCTTCCTGTAACCTGGAAAAGCAGGAAATTAATTTCACTGTCTATGACTTAAAGATTAGTATTCATTAAAAAATTAATTATAATTGAGAGGAATTACGTATATCTTACTGTTTGACGAAACATACATAGTGCTGTGACCGGAGAGGTCACTGAAGCGTGCTCTCAATGCAGAGAAGCATGGCTGGAGTGCTGGTCACTATTCCTAGGTCTAACCTTGAGCTTTATTATTCCTCTGAGCAGATGAATGAGCAGGAGCTAAGCATGAAGAATCCTGCATGATTTTTAGACAATGCTGTGGATTCAGAAATGCTGAAATACTATTTTTCCATAAGTAACAGCAGGCTGGATAAACCCCCAGTTTTACAATGTCAGAACACAGGTGGTTGTGAAGGCTAGAGAAACTACCACTAAACCGAGGAGCTGTCAGGATTTTCCCATTATGGTTTTTCTCAGGCTCTCAACAAGGTCAAATGCTACATTGAGTACTGAGATGTAAAAGACTGTGACTGGAGGACATCATGATGCCAGGCAGTTGGACTCCTTACAATAACAGGCTTCACATCCACAAGTCCAGGTGTGCAGCTTGCTACAAACATTTACAGAAGTGAACAGTAAGGATGAGGAAAAACTGATTAAGCCAGTATTTTTTGCCTTTTTTCCTTGTTCCTTTGTTTAAAGACCTTCTTTTAATAGAAAAAATGAATCGATTTTTTAATTTAATAATGTTCTTTATTATTTTAATAAGTACTAAATTAAAAATTAAAAAT
>NW_010399828.1:0-520 GCF_000710305.1 Buceros rhinoceros silvestris
GTCTCAGCCTTGAAGCGAGCGCTGGGCCAGTCCCCCTGTGCCGCAGCCTGCGAGCCGGGGCCGGGCACAGGCACGCTGCCCCAGGATGTCATCTGTAAAGTGCACCTGAAGAGCTTCGTGGAGCAGCAGGGCTTGGTGGGCTACGACCCCAATCTGGATGTCCTTCTCGGTGAGCCTCAGCTCTGGTGTGACAGTGCGGGGTGAACAGCGGCAGACAAGCCTGCTTCCGATTCAGCTGTTGTTTTTACAGAAAATAAGGCGGTTTAGATCCAAATTGCTTCCTTCTCTTACTCCAGCCTGGTTTGAGCCAGAAAGGCAACAGCCTGGGGCGGACCTGATGGTGCAGGATGTGGGGGGCAGGGGTGGGGTGGCGAACCCTCATGTCCTGCTCTGAGTGTCCTTCCTTCTTTCAGTGACAGAGGGGAAGCTGCGGTCCCTTGCTGAGTTGCAGCAGGCTGTTCTGCAGTGCACAGTGAGTAACCCTGCAGCTCCGCCTGCCTCTTGCTTTCCAGCTGTTGTT
>NW_010399828.1:678-2143 GCF_000710305.1 Buceros rhinoceros silvestris
GGAGCTGCTGCAGCATCGTGCATGTGGTGAATTGCGAGGAGGAGTTTCAGCAGCAGCAGCTGGATCTGCTCTGGAGGATTGTGGATCCAGGAACCCACACGGCTTCGCAGGTGAGGAATCTCTGGCCCTCCTCACTGCGGCCCCCACACCCTTGTGCTCAGTCAGTGTCCTTCAGTCCCCACAGCGAATGCTGAGGCCCAGCCTTACCCCGTTGGGAGGCTTCCCTTCCCCTTGGCGGCCCCTCCACGCTCTCGCCCAGGCGTAGAGCTGCACATCTCTGCCCTTGGGGTTTCAGCACTGAAGGAGGGCAGGAGAAGACTATGGGGACATAGCCAGAAGAGGTCTGGATTTAGCCTGGTTCTCCTGCGCTGTGCTTTGGAGGAGCTTCTAGGCCTTTGACCCCAGCCCTTGCCTCTCCCCTCTTTCAGAAACACCTTGTTTGTGGGCCGGTGAAGGTGACAAACCCCTCATTGTCCATCGGGGCAGACCAGTACTTCCAGTAAGTTAGTTTGTAGCAAGGTGCCTGCTGTGCTGCTCACCAGCCGGGGCTGCCCGTGCTCTGCCCGGCCCTGTGGGCACCCAGGCAGCCACGCTGCAGTGCTGAGCGAGCTGGTGGCGCACGCAGAGCTCTGTGCAGTCCCTCCACGCTGCTTTTCTGTTTCGAGAGGCCGCAGGGCCCCACCCTGTCCCCGTGGCCTCCTCCAGCAGTGCTGCTGCTGGGAGGAAAGGCCACAGCAGGAGCTGGGTGCCGCAGCGGGGCAGGGTGGTATCTCCCTGCCCTCACACATTAGAGGATGGCACTGGTGCTACCGGGGTAGCCCTTTCTCAGCCAAAAGGCAGAGCTTGTGCCTGGCACAGCAGCTCCTTGTGGCCTCTCCAGGCAGTGGCACAAGGCATTTGCCATAGTGTGGCTGTCCCTGCCCAGCTCCTGGGGGGCGGCTTGTACAACTTTTGCTTGGCTGGGTTGCAGTTGGGATGCCCTGAGCAGCCCAAAGGCTGGGGAGCCCTGGGGTGCTCTCTCAGCCCAGGAGTGGTGGCTGTGAGTGTCTGTGTTCCTCCCAGGCTCCGAAAGCGCCAGATGTATGAAGCTTCTGTGATGAAGTACGGGGAACTTGCGCAAGGTGAGGGTTTGCTCTGCAGCAACACCCTCAGGTGCTGCTCCATCCCAGTGGGACTCTCCCCTCCACGATGGAGCCGGGTGCTGACCTTGCCTGGGTGGAGGAGTCTGAACTCCCACGCAGGACACCAGCAGAGCGCCACCTGCCCATGAGGGCCAGGGCTGGGGAAGTGTTGTGGTCCCCAGCTTCCACCAGAGCCCCCGGGCCCCAGGGGGTCCTGCCTGGGTGCTGGAGGTGACAGTATATGGGAATGGAGTGACATGTGCGTGATGCCACCTGCATTCTCCGCAGATGAGGCCTGGACTGAGGTGATCGATACCCTCACAGTGGCTGCCATCAGGTTTGAG
>NW_010399828.1:2289-2597 GCF_000710305.1 Buceros rhinoceros silvestris
GATGCTGAGCACTGCTCACCGGAGTCAGGTACGGCAGCGGTTTGCTCCGACCCGGGGCAGGCAGGCAGGCCCAGGGAGCAGTGGAGCAGCCCTGCGACTTCTCCCTGCCCTCAGATCACCCTGAACCTGGAGGACAGCAGCATCTCCACCAAGGGAACCAAGAGCGGCGCCTTCGTGATGTACAACTGTGCCCGGCTGGCCACGCTCTTCGACACCTATGAGCAGGCTGTGGAGCGGGGTGAGCATCAGCCCCACCACCCTCCTCGCACAGCCACTGCTGGGCCGGTCCTCATGCCCGGGGGCACAGG
>NW_010399828.1:2659-3502 GCF_000710305.1 Buceros rhinoceros silvestris
TCGAACAGCCACTGCTGGGCTGTTCCTCATGCCTGGGGCCACAGGGGCTTCTCTGGGCACAAAAGTCTCCCACCTCTTTGCCAGGCACATACCCACCGCTGCCACCAGCGCCAGAGCTGAACTACTCCTGCCTGCGGGAAGAGGCGAGTCCCGGGAAGAGGCCTGCGTGCCCTCAGCGCCGGTGGTGATTGCTGCTGGCCTGGGAGGACTCAGACCTCGCTGACACGCATCATCCTTTCACAGGGCGAATGGCTCCTGCTCTTCAACTACCTCCTGCCCTTCCCTGAGGTCCTGCAGCAGGCAGCACAGCTGCCCACCTCCACCAAGGGGATCCGGATCACCGCCAACACGGAGACGGTAAGTGCCACATGCTGTAGCACCCATGGGTGCTGCTCCAGCAAAGCTACATGGCAGCAGGGTGCTCCCCACGGCTGAGCGCCACAGGGGTGGTGCCAAGGGAAGAGGCTGCAGCACCCCTGGGGCTGCTCCTGTCTGCTTGTGGAGGGGCCCAGGGCCAGCCAGACCCCACCGTGGCAGCAGGCGCTCCCTGTGTTGCAGGTGTGCAAGTTCCTGATCCAGCTCAGCATGGATTTCAGCTCCTACTACAACCGGGTCCATGTCCTGGGGGTGAGTCGGATGTCCGGGGCCTGTAGCCCTTCCTGGGGCTGTACTGCAGCTCTAGGGCAGCCGTGTGGGCAGCAGGCTCCAGGGTGCCAGCAGCACAATGCAGCCCTTCAAGGATGTGCACCTGGGGTGCAGAGGCAGCAGTACCTCTAGGGCCAGCCTGTCGCAGGGCAACGTAGCCACCAGCCCCAAGTCGCTGCCTTTCTCCCCGCAGGAGCC
>NW_010399828.1:3654-4608 GCF_000710305.1 Buceros rhinoceros silvestris
AGCTGCTGGCAGCCGTGAGGGACATGTTCCACAGCGCGCTGGCAACTCTGCACCTCCCTCCGCTCAGCCAGATCTGAGCCACCACTGAAGATCTGAGCCACAGTGCGACAGGCACCATGACAACGCACCGCAAGGGAGGGACAGGGCACGGCCTCCCTGGCAGGGGGAGGGCTGCCCCACCAGGCAACGAGTCGGGCGATGCCGCAGTCCCGTGCAGCCCCTTCCCCTCCCGTGGCCCCTGTGGTTTGGGGGTTTGGCTATGCACACCCCAGGGCTGCACCCAGCACAGGAGAGGGGTGAGCTTGCCACGTCCCCACCAGCAGAAGGGAGGACGCCTGCGAGCCAGGCTGGGGAAGCAACAGCAGGGACAGGCACCACAGAGCCAGGCACCAGCCTCCTTTCCCTCCGAGCTGTTTATTGACGGGTGCTCCGTGCTGGCAGGGAGCTCCTGAGACTCGGGGCTATTTTTGGGCCCTGCGCCAGGCCCCGACACCAGGATCCAATACACTCGTTGCTGGACAAATGCTGTGTGTGTCTGTTTGACCTCAACAACGTGCCCTGCTGTTTGTCCTTCCCCGTGCTCCGACTGTGCTGGGGCTGCTGCTGTGCAGGAACAGCCCGTGTGGCTGGAGGCAGCGCTGCAGGGCTGCTCTGGGGGGCAACAGTACGATGGGGCTGCTGCAGAAGATCAGTGTCCCCAGTCATTTCAGCACTGCCCCCAGCACCACAGGGTCAGGGCTGTCACACTGGCCCCACCTGCCCACTCCTGGCCTGCTGCTGCCTCAAACTCCCAGGGCTGGACCTGGCACTCAGACCTGCCCTCCTGACTCCTTCCTCTCTGGTACCAAGGCTGGAAAGCCTGGACATGGGTCCCTCACACCTTGGAAGAGGAACTTCTGGGCAGGATGGACTGATGACCCCAGTCCTCCTTTACTGCCCAGGGAGCCACAGGCT
>NW_010399828.1:4700-5012 GCF_000710305.1 Buceros rhinoceros silvestris
GCTGAGCCCCCAGCCCCTCTTTTACCCCCGGGGGAGCCACAGGCTTGTCCAGGAGGGGTCACATCTGCTTTCTGCCCTGAGAGCACCAGCCTGGAGCACTCCCGACATAGCAGTACTGTTCCAGGGGAGCCAGGCACATCCTTCCCCTCAAGAGGAGACACACAGTACACAGGCTGGGACGGAGGCCACGGTGATGGGCAGAGCACACGTGCAGGGTGCCCTCTTAGGCCGGCAGGGAGCAGGGCTGCATGCCTGCCCCATTACTGGGGAGTCTCTGGCCAGGGGGCTCGGGGGGGGCTGTGGCACCCAAAA
>NW_010399828.1:5332-5570 GCF_000710305.1 Buceros rhinoceros silvestris
CCGAGGCAGAGAGCAGCAGGTCCGGCCGCAGCACCCGGATCCCCGTCACATGGGCAGCGTGAGCGCAGGGCCTGGCCACCCGCTCCAGGACACGCAGGCACATCCCCGTGGTGGCCTTGCCTCCACCCAGGGCAACCTCTAGCAGGCAGAGGTGGATGGAGCCGTCATCACTGCCGCTGGCCACCAGGTACTGTCCCTCCGGCGTCTCGTGGATGTGGAGGCTGTTCACGCCGCAGCT
>NW_010399828.1:5922-6239 GCF_000710305.1 Buceros rhinoceros silvestris
GGGCGCGGTTGATGTCCAAGAAGGGACGGCTGCCGTCAGTGGCTGCGCTGCACAGGAGGTGCCGCCTAGAAGGGAGGTGCTGGGGAACCCTCTGGCCACAGCCTTACGGCGAGCAGCCCCAAAGGTCCCCACCGAGATCTGGGGAAGCAGCAGACAGCCCCCACAGACTGATTTCTCCCTTCCCTCCGCCCACTGAGCTGGTGGCTGCCGTCTCTGTGAGGCTGAACGCTTCTCCGCAGAGCCCCGTTGGTTTCAGCACAGCACTTATGGCTCACCTCTCCTCTCCTGCCCTCGTGTGCCGGACTGCGGCCCCCTTC
>NW_010399828.1:6358-6852 GCF_000710305.1 Buceros rhinoceros silvestris
CCTGGTGTGCAGGATTGCCTCCCCCTTCAGCACACAGCGCTGGTGTTGAACCGACTCCGCCACCAGCACCAGCTTCCGGGCAGCTTCCAGCAGCCCGAAGAGCCTGTGATGGAGCAGACGGCAGTCAGCCATGGGAGAAGGGGGCTCCTGGCACCTCTACCCCTACCTCCCACCACACGCTGTCCTGTTCCCAGCTCAGAGCTGGCCCTGTCCGTGGCAGCAGCCTCCTCGCTGGAGCGTGCTGTGCTCCCGACGCCAGCTGCAGCACCAGGCTCCACCATGGCTCCTCACCGGACTGAAGCGTCGCTGCAGGCGGCAGCCAGGAACTTCCAGGGCATCGGCAGCTGCCCAGTGCTGGTCCCGGGCACAACCGAGAGGGACATGTACCTGCAGCAAACACACGATACTCACCAAAGCCTTGGTGACACCTGCAGTCCCGGGGCAGCAGGTGACCTAGCAGAACCGACCAAGCTCCGCACAGGACACGTCCCCCA
>NW_010399828.1:6975-7321 GCF_000710305.1 Buceros rhinoceros silvestris
AGAAAGACCCCCCCTTTTCTAAAACCCCCTCTGGGCCCAGCCGCTGAGCACAGGACCCCAGCGATGTGTGCATGAAGCCACACCAGCTCCTTCTGCCTCAGCTGAGCCTGCAGCTGCAAAGAGCAGGTATCTCAGGCGAGGCCAGAGTGGTTCCCAGCACCCTCCCTGACCGCGGTCACCGCTAACCCTGCCTTGAGCAGTCCCTGAGCATCACCTCGTCTCTGGATCCATCTTGACGAGCTTGTGCCTGTTTTTCTTCCGCTCCCAGTGTTCGTCCAGCCGGTGGGAAGCCACATGGGTGACCTGGCAGGCCACGGCGCTCTCGGAGGCTGGGTCCCTGGTGCAC
>NW_010399828.1:7444-7861 GCF_000710305.1 Buceros rhinoceros silvestris
CGTGGGGGGCTGGTCCCGGGGTCACCCGCAGCCGGTAGCACTCGATCTGTGCCCGGCCCCCCGCGGAGAAAAGCAGGGCAGACAAGCCCTTGTCACCAGGTCCCGTGGGGCTGGCCAGTGCCAGTGCCCTCACACTGGAGATGTGGTCGCTGAGCCGTGCGAGGGGCACGGCTGCCCGGGAGTGCTCGCTGAGCACCAGGACGCAGGCCGTGGTGTCCTCACTGCCGGTGATGAAGATGTTAAGGGCAGCACCACCAGGCACGTCCAGCATCCCCAGGCGCCGCACGCAGGTGATCTCCCGCCCGTGCAGGGATGCCAGGAGCACCTGTTGCTCGCGGCGCTCGGCCTCGCGGTGGTACAGCATCACGTCCCCACACTTGATGAAGGCGAAGGCCTCGGCTGAGGGGCTCCTGCAGT
>NW_010399829.1:0-12736 GCF_000710305.1 Buceros rhinoceros silvestris
GGGCTGCCAGGGGCGAGGACTTGGTGTGGGTAGGACCCGGGTGCGTGGAGGGTGCAGGTGAGCAGGTGGCTGTACCTCCTCCTGACGGGAGGGCTCTGCTGGGGTGGCCGTGACCTACTTGGCACGGCGGCAGCGGTGAGGTTCATGGGTGCTGCTCGGCCCTACAGGTGGGGTTTGCCTCAGGTTGTCTGCCTTGCTTCAAGGATTTGGGGTGTTTTCTCATGATGGCGTATTTGGCTCGCAGTGGACAAGAATTTCCTGGGCAAGCGAACCCTTCAGCCCCTTTGGTGGCTGCAGGAGAGCTTGTTGAGCATCTTTCAGGCAGTGCTTCCCTGTCAAGAGCTGTTGTAATGAGTCCACTGGTAAAGCTGTCAGGAGATCTGAACAGCCCTCCCCACGATGGGACGGGAGCCTTCTGCTGCTTCTGGCCCAAGTGCAGTTGTCGTGCAAGCAGGGTCCCTGCAAGCAGTTTGGACCTCAGTAGATGTTACCAGGCTGGTGCTCTTGCCCTCTAACGTGCTTCTGGCTACTGTGTGTCTTCTGGAAACACCCTGAGACTTGGATGAGGCTGAAGGACCTCTTAGGTGCAGGGGGACCATGCTCTAGATGCTCAGCCTAGGGAGTTTGTGGACCCTTGCTGCAGGTTTGCGTGAGCTGAAGATTTGCTGGGGAAACAGGAATGTCAGAGTTATTGGGCAGCTGAGCCTGTAAAACTACTGGCTCAGTGACTTCAGTGTTGTATAACTGCACAGAAACCAGAATTGTTACCGAAGGTGGTTGGTTTATAGACCAGCTCTTCTACTTGGCATGAGGTTTATCTGAGGAGCTTTCAAGCGGGTATGATTCAACTGTGGATGGCTTTCCTGGCAGTGCAGCTTGCAGACAGGGACACGGAGATCAAACTGACAAGCCGAGCCTTGAAGAGGGAAGAATGGAAACAGCCTCGATTATGAAAGTGTGAACCTAAATATCAAGTTGAACTGGACAGAACAGGGGCCTGGGCTGTCAGCAGGGAGCTCGCGCTTCCAGGGACAGGAAACCTTGCTGCAGGAACTGTGTTCCTCGTTTACATATTAACATAGCTTATACCATTTGAATCAGACCTGGGGTTGCTGAAGGCGTTTTTGCTTTTAAGTAACTTCAAGCCAGGCTTGTTGCTCTAGAAGTTGAAATGATGGGCTGTCTAGACAACCCCAAACTACACCTTGTTTGGTTGTGCAGGCTCTGCCTGTTGCTAGAAATACAGGGTTCTGAAGCAGCCGCATCCAGTCGCGTCCTTTTGCGGCTGTTGCCTCTATTGGTAGTGCTCTGGGTAAACTCTTAATACTCCAGGAATTATTTTCCCTGGGCCTGCAGAGCACAGTGGGGAAACTGAGGGGTATTGCAAAGAGCTCTGCTGTTCCTGGGACCTGTTTGGGCTCCCCCGGCTGTTACTCCGGAGTAGCTCTGAGAAGACTTGCTTCACGGCCAGCAGGGAAGCCATGGCTTCCATAGAGAGCCAGCTTCTTCCAAAGGCTGTTGAGCTTTGGTGGCTGCTGGCGCAGCTACGGAGCTCGCTAGCCTTAGTCTTAAGCGGCTCTGGCTTGTGCTCCCCAGTGAAAGCAAGATGATTGCCCTTCCTTAAATCCAAAGGCTACTAAGTCACCGGCCTCCCAAACCACACTCTTCTAGAGGCTTGTCTTAATTGAGATAATGAGGGGCAACAGTAAACGGCTGAACAAATAACCTGACTCTTGCGGACTCTCCTGCCTTCGCGCCTTTGCTGCAGCTGGCATCTCGCCCAAAGTGGGAGAACTGGAAATGAACTATCTTCTGCTGAAGACAGCACTGCGGGTTCTTTGGGAGAAACCAGTATGTGAACTGGGATAGCAAGCTGGCTTGCCTCTGCAAGTGCCTGGGACTATCTAGCAAGTTATAATGTCTTTCATCACTGATGCAAATGGAGAGTTTAGAGCAATGGGAGCTGTTAGCCTTGTGTCTGAGCTGATCTAAAACTAGAGGCTGGCTTGGCTCAGCGTGAGCTCCATGTTCTTTGCAGGCCTTTGCTTGAACCTGTCTGGTTTCACTCGCATATCCTATGCTGTGGAATGCTGCTGTCCTTCAGCTGTGCTACTCTTTGTCTCTGGTGGCTCTCCCGGCTCGTCTGCTCGTACTGCTTTGGGTCTGCATTGCACAGGATTGGCTGGTGGCAGTTGCGCTTGATGAGCTCCAGAGCTTGCTGCCTTTGTGCTGGGTGTGAAATGCCCAGCTGTGTGCTCGCTCACGTCCTGTGCTTCCTGGTCACAGGTTGCCCTGCAGTGACCACCCCCTACCCCTCACCACATTCCGTCACTCAATTCTTGCACAGTCTAGCTCCTTGGCATTGCTGGGCTGAGCCGTCTTGTCCTTTTTCCAGTTGAACCTGTGGTTAAACCCAAGCCAACGAAGAGGGGGGGTGAGAAGAATGCTGGCAAATCAAGAAGGAAGAAAAACAAGGGGAAGAACAAAAAGAAAGGGACTCCCTGCGAAATGGAATACAAAAACTTTTGCATCCACGGCGAATGCGTATACCTAGAGCCTCTGCAGATGGTGACCTGCAAGTAAGTTACTCGTGCCTTGGCAGTTGGGTGCGATTGGCGTGAGCCAGTGGCCTCAGAGGGCTCAGAGCAGAAAGCGGTATCAGCCTGGCATCCCTCCATCTCCTGCTGTATTTTGACTGAGAATCTTTCTGCCATGTAAATTAAGTGATGATGGAATCTGAGATGCATAACAAGCCACTGAACTCATCAGTTGGTCATAAACTCAAACCAAAAGAATGACAAGGTGTGTCTTCCTGGAACATCACGCCCAAACTAATCTCGACTTGTTGAAATGCTGACAAACCTTGGGCTAGCACAGTGACTGCATGTCGTGAACACGCTCTGAAGCAGCATCTTGAGATCCATGGGAAACTCTGGAGATGTCTAAGTCGGGTTTGAATGTGTGTGGGTGTCCTTGGCTCCAGACAGCACTGGAGCTGATAAGACCTTGTGCTACTGTTTACTTGCAGGTGTCATCAGGATTTTTTTGGGGAGCGCTGTGGTGAGCAGTTCATGAAGACTCAGAGGAAGAACGATGTAGCAGACTACTCAAAGACTGTGTTGGTAGTGGTAGCTGTCCTGCTCTCCAGCATCAGCTTCATCACTGTACTCATCATTGTGATAGTGCAGTAAGTATCGCACTCTTTGTCTCACTAGCTTAAGCGTGAGCAGGACTTGTGTCCAGCAGCCCTGCAGTGTGTGTGCTACATCCTCATTACCTGTCTGGAAGTCATCCATCCGCAAGGGCTGAGCTCTTCTCCCAGCTTGGAGATGTCTTGAGGGTGGAAGCAAGGTCTGAGAAGTTTCAAAGTGACTGTGTTCACTTGCCCTCTCCCATTATTGGCGGTGGGCAGCCTGCGACCCTTGTGTGTTAGGACAAGAGCCTTGCCGCTCTGGCTACAGCCTGAGCAGTGACAGCGCTGTGGAGCTGCAGCGGGAGGTGGAGGAGCAGTGTTAAGGCTGACACAGCAGAGCCTTTCCTAATCCTTGCAGAGAAGCCTGCAAGCACTAATGTGACAGCTTCCTGCACAGCTGTTATCCCACAGCTGGGTACACAGCTGGAGGGAAGGAAAGGGTGCTCCAGCTGTCAGCTTAGCAGCAGTGCTTGCAGGGCTTGCCAACTTGCACTGTAGGGGGGAGTGGATGGGGAAACATGTGCTGTCAGTCCCAGTCCTGTGCTGCTTGCTGCTAAGGTGGAGGGACTGACCACACCAGGTGCTGACAGCTCAGTGTGGTGGGTAATCGGAACCTGGGGTCCTGTGGTGAACAAATTCCAAGAGTTGTTCTGGGACCTGTTTTCAAGCCCAGTCTCTAACTCCTCTTTGTCCCTGCTGAAAAACAGTGTGCAGCAGCGTGTGCTCCAGTTCCGACACTGCAGCTCCACCACAGCAGGGCTTGGGGTGCTGTGGGTACGCAGTCTAACTTTAAATCTTGGTGAGGGAGAGCAGCTGAGTTGGGTACATGCTGTACCCTTTCCTGCACTTTGGGAAACAAGGTGCGCATTTTGTCGTTTTGTGTCGATCTCACCTTGAGGAATGCTGGGATGAATGCTTGGTCTCTGAACACTGCCTCATTCCTTGCTGCTAGGAGAGAGAACCAGTTCTGTAGTTCTGTGAGAGCAGGTGATCGTGGTGGGTTTCTGGAGCAAGCCAGGGACGGGGCTACATGAGTTTTCATCCGGAGGAGTTAGGTGGCCTGCTTGGAACAGTCACTAGAAAAGACTGGAGGAAAGGAGAGGAAAAACTAGTCAGGGGCTTGCTTAGGATGTGCTCAAGGGACACAGCAAGGGGACAGGGACTTCAGACACTTGAAGTCCCCAGGGCTCTGCTGTGGGGAGGTGGAAGGCAGCCTGGTGTCTGCAGCTGATCACTAAAGCCACCAGGATGTCTGTTCCCCAGGAAGACTTCTGGTGTTTTGTGCAGTTCTAGCAATAAACCCTCTTCAACTTGCCCCTTAATGGGGCTTTAGCCAAGAAGCCCTGGCTCTGAGACTGAGCTGCCAGTGCCTGATTTCACCGTCAGATACTGCTTGATGCTGAATGATCAAAAAATTGTCTTGCTTCAAAAGCCCTGGTGCTGAGGAGCTGCTTGAGGATTCAAAGGACATGAGTCTAAATGCTGCAGAGGATGTGTGGGCTGATAACAAGATGTGGGTCAGGGTCCAAAATGACCTCTAACATGCCCTAATTCCACAGGGTCAGGAAAAAGTGTCCACAGTATGAAGAGAAAGAAGAAAGGAAAAAACTTCGACAAGAAAACAGAAATGGCCATGTTGGTGTGTAAATGAGGAGCAAGCAGGTATGAGAGCTGGCTTGGAACTCCTTTCAGTCCTTCCAGGCTGCAGTTACCCCTGTGAGAACTGCACACATGCTTTGCAAAGGTAGCGTTTGCTGGTAACACGTGCAGTGCCTTGACACACAGAGCTCACATCGGAATGGCTGGCTTGGTTTCCTGGTTTCCCTAACCCACCTGAGTTGTGCAAGTCCCTCAACAGCTCTCTAACTTTCTGGCTGCGGTCTTACCAAGTGAGGCTAGGAGGCTGTCCTGAGATTAGGGATTTTTTCTTCATAAGTCCACGTATGTCCTAGCTGAAGCAGGTTTAGTGTGAGAACCTGTGGCTGACTTCCATCATGGGAGGTGGTGTGGCAGCTGGTGAATCCTCACCTCTAAGAGAAGCACTGAGCATTTCCACTGAGTCTTCTCCGCAAGGCGTCGGGAATTTGTGGTGCTTAGAGGCTGTGGACCCACATAAAGATGCCAGCTCTGTGAGCATCGTAGATAGCCTCTCAGTCAAGTTCCAGCTGTCGCAGCAACCGAGTGCCAAAGCTCCCTGGCCTGGGTGGATCACTCCTGGGAGAAGGCTGGTGGCTTTCGATGAGTGGACAAGTTGGCCTCTTGAAGCAAAAGAGCAGACTCAAGGAGGCTTGTTCAGTAGGAGTTACACTGCGAGCTGGAGGGGGGAACTATAGAGGATAGTCCTGAGAAGAAGTTCTGGCAGAACTCAGTTTTGCTTTGCCATGTGTAGGCTGCAGACCTTGCCTGCCTTTGTCTGGTGACAGTGGAAGTGTTTTGCTCAAAGCTTACTGGAAGCTGAAGAGTATCGAGCAGCGTGTCCTCAGGTGCATGCGCATCCTTAGCCTGCCTGCCTCGCATGTAGGCTCTGACGTGGTTCTAGCACAGAGCGCTCGTGTCTTGGGTGGTGATTAACATGCCTGGTCTGCCCCTTACAGAACAATTCCGATGTGGCCACGGCCAAGCAGCAGGGTACCTCTGGCTACCTGACTCATCCACCTGGACACTGTGGGCTGGAGCCGTTGCCACTAAGCCCTGATTCATCAAGACAGAGGCTGCTGTGAGGAGATGTCAACATGCCACTTGCTGCTGAATCGCTTGCTGGGGAGGACAGTTACCGCTGCATCTTGGCACAATGATGTGGAAGGAGCTGCCTCTCTGGGGTAGAGGACCTGCTATCGAGACTTGCTGGAGTCTGCTGCTACTGAGCCCTCTGTCAGCGCTGGAGCTCCAGCCTCTGCTGTTGTGTGGATGAACTTCCTTCTGTTAGCAAGTCTCCTTTGGCAGCTCTAACTCTTAAGGGAGAGAGTGTGTTGCAGCTTTAAGGAATGGATGGGGGTGGAGAAAGTTTTCTTCCCTCTTTCACTGGCAGAGGGAAGAGCTCTGGATGGCTTCTCTCCCTAGACCTCAGTGAATGAAAAACCTCATTCTGCTGTCACTGTGCTCCCTGTTGATATCAGCTTCAAAGAACTTGGTCTCTAGTTCTGACTTGCAGGGTGTTGGTGACAGATCTTTGTCAGCCACACCTGGGCTCTGTTACTGTGTGTGTGGAAAGGAATCCCTCTGAATTCGGTAGGGCTGGTTGTGTGAGTGGAGCTCTCCATCTGCCTGTGTGCTAGCCTGGCTTAAAATTGGCCTCCTCAGCACGCTGAGGCGGTAAGTGCAGGACCTGGAGGGAAAGATCTGTGCTCAAACAAGCTGATAAGCCTGGACCCATCCCAACACAAAGCTACTCCTGTTACCCAGATACTCGATGCCACTGTAAGCAGCGCCTGAAGAATAGAGTGCTTCACATTGGATCCAGTCAGTTGAACTTGACTGAGAACCTGTTCCGCTGAAGAATTAAGTTCATGCACTGACACTCTGCAGACGGTGGTCTCCTGTGCTTTACCGTCTGGTGCGAAGAGCTCGACTTACCTCAAACTTCTCTGACCCAAGTGTCCTTGGTTTCTTGAACTGTCCATCCTGTGTCAAGCACAGAGTATTATTTGACTTCAGTTTCTTCTTGGAAGAATGAATGTGTTCTGTATAAACAGAGCAGAATTCTTCTGGTAGCAGAGAAACCATTAATTGTCAAGTCATACCTGTAAATGTGTAAATATTTATTACTGTATTTAATATTTAATGTTTCCATAACAAACTTATTTATTTTATAATTAAACTTTTTACATAACCTAATCATGGTAAGATTTTTTTCTTGCTCTTGGGAGTAAATGTAAACACTCAAAATTAGAGCTTGGTTTCTGCTCAAAGCAGGTATTTCAACGTCAGAGCACCCAGCACAGCTGTGAAGCTCTACAGCCATGTGTGAAATAATGAGCTTCGTGTGTTCAGAAGAGTGCAAGTTGTTTGTAAACAATGTGCAAATGCAAGTACCTGTTTTGGTAGGAAGTCTGTTTAGTTCAGCTGCAAAGGATCCCTTTAGTGATGGGCTTAGGGAGGGGTGAAGTGAGCCACCTCCTTAGGAGCTGGGTCTCACACTGCAGCTGGAGCAAATGGGTAGCCCTTTGTGCTGCTCTGGAGAGCTGGGAATGGTGGAGAGGGGAGAGGCTTTCATCTCTGCTCAGAATGGGGACAGTGGCATCAAGCTTCCTCTTGAAGTGAGGAAAAGCAGGATAGCCTCAGGCTGGTGCCTCCCTCAACAGAAAGGGAGCCTTGGCCTCCACAGTCTGCCTTGAGTTTCTTTTCCTCCCCAGGTACTTCCTAGTCCAGCTGTGTGCAGCTGTTACCCTAACAGTGAGCTGGGGTCTCTGTTCAGAGCTGCCTGGGAAAATAAGTGTCAGGGGGCTGAGTTTGGCTTTAAAGACACAGTTATCAAGAAGAACCTTGTTTTGACAAAGCCTTTTTCTCAGAAGTGCTTTTGGGTGTTGTTGGCTGTGGCTTAGCTTGAAGCAGAGAAGGGAGGGCATGGAAATAAAGGACGAGGAGTTGAAGTTGGCCCTCAAGCTGTGTAGCCAGTGTAGGAGCAGAGCATGGTCCTATCTGGAGTAGCTGGGGTGCATTTCTTGGCCTCCAGAGTCAGCTGTGTAGTTTTGGGGCTGCAAGAGCAGCCTGCATGGTATGTAGGTACAGGAAAGGTGTTGCAACACCCTTGGGAAGATTGCAAGACTTCATTCCAGGGAACTTGGTTCATGACCAAAGTAAACAGCACTTCTCCAAGCGCTTTTCCGCAGACATTTGCTATTAGAGCTCTGGCAAGAAAAGCTGTTTCTGTTGGTCATGCCAAGCTTTTTGCTTTGGAGTAAACAAGCTCGATCACGGTGGTAACCGCGCTGTAGCCTGGCGAGACTGGGGATGGATGGCACCTCCCGTTTGAAAGCCATGAGATGGCTCTTCCAGAAACTCCTCTAGTGCTGCTTTTCTTTCTGGAGGAAACCTCATCTTTTTGACTTGCTTGGCTAAACCAGCGCTGGCATAGCAAACTGAGCTGTGTTCCCTCTTCCCACTGTGAAAGCCTAGCAGGGGTGAAGTGACTAGTGTAACTTGTAAATTCTGCCTGTTGTGTGTTTTCTGTACTCAGTAGTGAGGGGACTGCAGAGTATTTTCCAGAAAGCAGTTAGAAACTGGAGGGGCCCAACTGAGAGGTTGGACTCTTGGAAATTTGAGCGTCAGCTGGCAGTGTCCTAGCTCAGACTTGAACTTGGATCGATAATCAGGAAGGAAAATCATTGCTGAGTCTCCTTAGATGAAAGTTTGGAAATGGTGGAGGGCAGGTTCAGAGAAGACTTGTTCCCAGAACAGCTTTCTATCAGCTTCTGATGTAACTGTGATGCACAAGACCTGCTGCGTCCAGAGGGTTGGTTGTGTAAAAAAAATCCAACACAGCAGGTGGGTGGAACTGCATGTCTGGAAGTCTCCTGCTGTCCAAGGATGCTACCCTTGTGTGATGAGCAAATCTGATCTGTAGGGCAAGGCCAGAGCTACTTTTTATTGCAGATGGTGCAGAGCCAGCTCTGCTCCTCAGGATACGTACATCGTCTGGCTTTCCACATGCTCCCCTCACCATGCAGTCACCCCCGTTCCTCCAAGCTGGCCTCACATTCTGGTCCTGCATCCTAGTAGTAAGTTATGCTTCCAGATCTTCCTTGGCCTTCCAGTGTCACGTCACTTTGACAGGAGCCTCTGTGTCCTTGTCACTGATAGCTGCCTCCGCTGCGACCTGGAGGAGTAGCCTGATGTTCTTGCACAATTTTCTGCACAGGTGGCTGATTTTGCAAGGTATTTTCAACCTCCAGATTAGTGTCCAGGAATTCTAGTTGTGCGAGGGCCACATCTGCTTGCCCAGTTCCTTCCTCTTTCCTGAATGTTTTGTTCTCCCTGAGTATTGCATTTTGTAGAAGAAACAGCGGCTCCACACAGTTTTCTCTGTTGTGTATTTCTGGAGCATCTTGCAGTTGTCTGTGACCAGAGCAGCTTCTTGTCTGCTTCTCGACTTCGCTCTCCTCCCTCTGCCCTCCTCCCAGTATGCCCCTTTCAGAGCAGTAGCGGATGTTACGCTGGGTCTTGTGCCAGTGAAAAGCCATGAGTTGAAGCTGTTTTCTTTTCCTCGGTGAATCCAGATACACGTCCAGGATGTCTGTGATGGTGTTTGCACTGGCTGCAGCCACAGGTAGGTGTTGCGCAGTGGTTTGCCTAAATCTGCCTTTGAGCTGTTTGATGCTGTTTCCAGTCACTGGTGCGAAGCGCTGAGTTCTCAGAACAGCTTGGGGGGTTGGTTATATCAACAGACCTACCTTGCCGGTACCGCTTGCCAGCTGGTCAGCCAGCCTTTCATAAGCAAACCTTGATTCCTCCTCTTTTTGTGACCAAAGCTGTACATACCTATCGTTCCTCTGCTGGTTACACCTTCCCTCAGCAAGTAATCCTCGTTCGCTACAGGTCTGGCTTTGCCTCTGACGGGTGAGTTTGCTCGGCTGAGGCAGCTACGCCTCTGAGTGTCGGGGGAAACAGCTTCTCTTTGCTTACTGTGATCTAGAGCACGAAGCCAAGGAAGCAGAATCTGGGCCTTTTTCAGCCAAAGGACACCTGTGAGGTGGGACACCTCAATCCAAAGTAATGTTTCAAAGTACATTTCCTAGTAGGGAGAGGAGCAGTTTTTCTGAGAATAACCCGGTTTTCATTCCTATGCTTTTTGCGTCGGAAAGGCCTATCTTCTTGCATATAATTCAGGGAAAAAAAGCCCCATTTCAGCTTGACCTTTTTGGACTGAAATCATGCAGCCTGTTCTCTTTGCACTAGGGAACAAAAAGCAAAGTCTATTCTAATCCCTGTTCCCAGGATGCCTTGTCCTGGATGCCATACCCTCGCACCAGCGCAGTGCACGCCGGGTCGGGGAACACCGTGGTTACTGCTGCCTGCCTGTCCTGGGCGCTTTGGTCCAGACCCTGGAGAGCAGCTTCCTCCCTGGAGTGTGACGTGATTTCCCTCATACAGCTGGTGTGGGTTTGTAGCTGGGCATCCGACAGCCGTTGCTTACAGACCAAATTAGTTCTCGGGTGGTCCTTGGAGCCCGCTGGATTTCCAGCAGATCAGGGAGCAAGTGCGGCAGCATCGGTTACGGTCTGTTTGCTTGGAAAGGCAATCTCCAGCCCTGCAGGGAACCAGTTACAAATGGTGGAAGCAAAGGACTTCTAGGTGTCCACAGTGATGAATGTATTTTTAAATGTCTCTGTTAGAGCATCCTGTCAGTATAGGGTCTGAGCATCTCCGAAACAGTCCGGATGGTGTGACATCCCTTCCTCTTGCATCCTTTGCCCTCACGGTTCTAAGCAGTGTCATTGACATTCAGAAATGATTCAGGGTGCACATAGAAAATGCAGGTAGGAGGAGTTGCAAGGGAAACTTCCCAGTGTGATTTCCATAGGCATAGGGTGAGCGTGGCTGCTGTGGACACCGGTCTGCATTGCGCTCACACCATATCGGGCTCCTTCCAGTGGAAAGGCCCTTTCCTCTCTTTAGCCCGGAGATGATTACTGTGAGGGATGAAGGGCAGATGCCTCTTGGGTGGAGCAGGACAGAGCAAAACCAAACCAGGGCGTAGGGCAACAAATGCCCTCTCAGGTCTCGGTCCCTCTCCTTTATGATGAGCGCTTTTCAAGAACATGTTCAAGCTCTATGTCTTAATCCTGCCGAGATGTCCTAGGCAAGCGCCAGGGTACTGCCTGGAAAAGACAGCCATGGTGGGATTTCAGCAAGGATGGAGTAGAAGAGCAAAATGGGCCAGAATAGGACAGGATTTTGCCTTGTAACTCCCCAACAAACACCCTGCCATGGAAAAATAGTAACTTCTCTTTAGGTTGTACAGTCCCACCCAGGGTAATTCCCATGAACTGTTATCACTGATGAAGGCGCTCCTACAGTGTGACATTCAGCCTACACCTCTCTCCTGCCTATATCTCTCCCCACAGATATTAAGGGAAGGGAAGGGCATAGCAGGGCAAGATCGAAGCAACCAGGGGATCACACAGCTGCACGCGTATTTTTCCTGGGTGAGCAGCATCATTCATTTTGATGGCTGCACCCTTACTTTTCTTGGTCACGTTTACGGTCTTTAGGTGCCACCACACAGGAAAGCGATGTTGCCGTTATTATGTAGCCCTGCCTTGCAAAGCTGGAGTGGAGACTTGGAAGCAGGTGTGAGGCCTGCAGGCAGAGATGCCCATCAGTTTCTGACCTCTAACGAGGGGCACAGAAACTGCTGTGCACGTACGAGCGTGGTGACGGTGCTTGCATGCTGGTAGCCAGGGGAGTTCAGGGTTTTGGGGTGGTCTCTGCAGGCGCGAGCGTCCTTCTGCTTGCAGTGGAAGGTGTGCAGTGATGCTTTTATGCCTGGTCCTTGGCTTTTTATTTTTAAATACAGAACAACACGAAAAAAAGATCATTAGTGCTTCTCCTCTGTTCCGTGTCCATCCCAGCAGTGCAGACTGGAATCGAACTGGTTTTTCTGTGGGCTGGCATGATTTACATAAGAAATCACTTTCTGCAATGCTAATGAGCAAGCAGAGCGAGACTCAGCAAGGTGCCTCTGTTAGCAAAGGGATGGCGAGGGAAGGTGGGAAGGGCTGGTGAGCGGTGCTGGTGGGGAGCTCGTTAGCCATCAGCGCTGTCTCATCTCGCTCCCGGTAGCATCAGCCTGAGTTTTGTCACCCATGTAGCGGGAGCTCAAGGAAAACAGCATTGTTGAGAAGATCCTGTCCTTTTACAGGGGCCTGAAAAATTCTGCTTTGGGACGCGGCTAAAGCATTTCACAGATCGCGTTGTCAAGGTTCTCTTGCCTCGTGCTGACGGCTGCTTTCGGTACGGGGTAACCGAGGCCTTCCTGGTGCACTGGAGTATAGCTGAAACACGTGGTTTGGGTTTGCGCCTTTCTCTGTGCTACAGCCCCGATTCTGGATTTCCCTGGTTCTGGAGCATGCCTGAGCCACGCTCACTCTTCAGCTGTTTCATCCCCAGGATGCCTTTCAGTCCACGCTCTGCAGCAGAGCGTGTCACACAGAGCTCTTACACGCTGAATCCTGAGTGGGAGTGGGATGCGTGTTGCCTCTGAGCTTTACCCTCTCACCCCAGTGTTGCACAACAGCCTCTAAATGAACCCCGCTCACACATCCCAGGTGCTTGCGCTGCGATTCAACACTGTGATTCAACATCCACGGTCTCGCTGGGGCTGGAGAGATGCTCCACAGAATGGTAACTCGCAGCAAAACAAGGCAGCTCGCATTGTCTCAGGAGGAGCCAGTTTATAACGAGCATTGTTTTCACCCCCTCGCTCAAATTTCATCACAGCCATCGCCGGTGAGGGCCCGGCCTGCCAGCCGGTCTGGAGAGAGCTCTTTGGAACGCAGCCAGTGGGTCTGCCAGGAGATTGGATCCAGTTGCATCAGCATGGGA
>NW_010399829.1:12805-31707 GCF_000710305.1 Buceros rhinoceros silvestris
AGCAGGGGAGCAGTAATGCTCCCAGGGCTGGCAAGACCAGTCCTGACTGGTTTTCCCAAAGCTCCTCCCACAGGAGCTCCTGCAAGGACTTCCACTTACCTCACCAAAGCCTGGGAGATCCAGGGATCCTGAAAGTAGAAAGCTGTTACCTGTCAGAGCAGGGAAAGGATTAACCCTTCCCTGGGCTCCAAGCCTGGTGACGGAGTGAAATGACAAGTGAAACAGCACCAGCAATGCTCCCAGGCTGTACTATCTGTGACCATCACGGCTACAGAACTATCACAGGAGAGCATCTACCAAAACAAGGATGAGCCAGGCCCTTGTTTAGGGGAAGATGAAGTCAGTTGGTCTGTGTTGGTTAGCAGCCGATGGTACAGATAACTTCAGGGAAAGCACTCCAGCCTTTCAGAGACCATGTCTCAGACTGACTGCTTTGGGCAGGGTCATCTACACTCGTGACTTCACTGTGAACCTTCCCATCAGCGACGGTGCTTCAGGGAGGACGCAGGTGTAGTTTTGGGTGTTGTGCGTGAACAGCATTTCAGTGTGAAGCTTTGGAGGAGCTTGATGTGTTTGGTACGCGTATTTGTATGCCTCAGCCAAGCTAGGTACCTACGATTGCCTGGTACTGAGGAGAACTAGACGAGGCAGTCCCTTCAGGGGCCCAGTCCCTGAGGTGCCTGATGGTGTGTTGCACAAGGGACTGGCTCCTGGTGGGGAGGCATGGCCTGAGAGCCTGGAGTCTCACATAGCTTTATGGTCCATAGGACCAGAAGGGAGGAATTTCACTGTATGACCTATGTGTTACCCTAAAGACTTTTGGAAATAGCAAGACTTACTTTACCTCCTCTCCTGATTTTTAGAGTCTCCGTCATGATTTGGGAGGTCCGTCTGCCAAGTGTAACGTGACTTAAGCGGGGAGCCCGAGACCATGAGCGAGGAGCCATTGTCAGCCTCAGTAGGTAAGTCTGCACCTCCCACCCGGGCTGCACGGGAGCCTGGCATGGGCAGGCGTTCCAGCCCATCTGATCTCCGGTGCTCTGAAGGAAGCAGGACAGGCAGCAGACAAACCCTCGGGCCTGTTGATGAAATATTCCTATGCAGTAGCTCCGTAGTGAAGTGTAGGAGGCTCACAGTTACCAGGGCAGGAGGAAGCAGGGGTTGAGGGGCAGCATTTTGCTACTGGTGCCACGACCTATGCAAAAAGAAGCCTGACAATCACTTCTTCACCCCCTACCTTGCTTATGACTGTGTCCAATGCAAAGCATCTGGGATGGCTTTGTAGCACAGAGAACATGGGCTGAACAGATGGTATCACCCACGAGTGCGGCTAAGCCAGCGACCTTGTACATGTCTTGGGGAGCAACAGGATATGCCACGTCGGAGAGTGCTTTGCATTGGGTTACTGTGTCCACACGCCTTCTGCTGTGACCTGGGGTGGCCTCTCTGCCTGGCCCTCCAGAGGACACTCGCTCACAGCCCACAGGTACACTGTGGTGGCTCAGGGGGCTAGTGGCAGCTCACAGGCCTGGCTGACATCCTTGGGGCCACCGAGCACCATCACAGAATCGTTCAGGTTGGAGAGGACCTTTAAGATTGCCATTACCCCAGCGCTGCCGAGTGCCCCAGTGCTGGGCAAGAGAGAGCCACTGGAGGTGGTTTTCTTTCAGTGCTGCTCTGCCAGGAGGGGTTCATCCTGCCTGGAGCAAAGCCTCCTGGTACCTGTAGCTCCTCCTCGCTCTGGTCGCTGTCCTGCAGGCAGTGTGGTACCGTTGAGCATGTCAATAGCTGTCCTTCTGAGCTGTGAGCTGCAGCGTGTTTCCCCAGGAACCCCAACCCTCTGCTCTCCCTTCCTGAGGAAGCTGAGGCTGGTGGTGCTTCACACCTGAAAGCATCCTTTTCTCCCTGCCCTTTGTCAGATCTGTGGGAGGGACCGTGTCTTCTCAGAGACCCGGGACAGCAGAGGGGGGAATTCACCCCGGCACAGGCAAAGACCTGGCAGTTGCAGGATCTCCTGTGAGACTCAGCTTTGTGCATTTCTCTGTTTTCTGATTCTCTTGTGACTGTTAAGGGTCACATTAGTGTGGTGGCACCTCTCTGATGTCCTGGCCCAGCTGCAGTGTTATGGCGATGCCTCTTCTGGGCCTCTTCCCTCAGGCTTGTGCGCTCTCAGCCCTCGTCCGTTTTGTCTGAAGCAGTGTGCTCTTGGCTCTCGCTGCGAGGGGAGGGTTGGCTGGAGGTGCTGGTAAGATGCAGGCAGGTTTTGCAGTGTCTGGGGTGTTACCTCACCCTATGGAGCCTACCTTGAAGAGATTAAGCAACCAAGACCTCATCGCCCTGACAACAATAGCACTATGTGACCTCCTTTCAAAGCTGTAGGAAACCGGCAACAGGGCATTGACCATTGCCTCACGCTTCCGTCAGCCCACACGTTGTGTATAACTTCCCGTGGATACACCAGCACTGATCTGTCCTCTGTGAAGACTCCTAGACTGATCAGTTCTTGTTTGTTGAGCCTTAAAGGTTCTTCCAACAAGATCACAAATGACTCAGAGCACCAGAGTTGATGTGGGGATTTCAGCCCGCTCTGCGCAGCCTCCCAGGAAGGTTCCTTTCCTCCTCTAGCTAGGCAGCAGGGAGACAAGTTCTCCATTAGTGAGGTGCCCTGAATACAAAGCTGTTCCACCTTCCAGCCCAGCTGTGAGGTGAAGCTACAGCTTACAAAGGGGGCACTGAGCCCGGTGTGGAAAGCCAGCCTCCCTTCCCATATCAGCTTCCCGAGTGCTGCCTGAGCCCCAGCAGTACCCGCTGCGCGGCTCCGCCTGTCAGAGTTTCCCCCCAGAAGGTCTCCATCAAGCCAGGCCTTTCTCAGAGGCGTCTGCTGCAGCCCGGTAGCACTGCCGGAGAGTCACCGGAAAACAGAGCCTGCTGGGAGAAGAGCCGTGCAGTCGCCTACTCCCGGCCTGCTGCTGTGGCTTTGTCTCTTCCTGTGCTACCAGGACAATGTGCAGAGGCTCTGTAGTGGTTCTCACCCATCCACTGCTTCAGGATCTAGGTGTATCTACTTACTAGCAAAAATTTATATAGGTTAATTCCCACACTCCCAATGAATGAATCATTAAGGGAACAAAGCAAGGTGCCTCCTTTAAAGTATCACTGCCACCTGCATTCTGAACATACGCCCAGGTTTACCTGTGCATATTTAACCCCTTATCAGAGCGAATAAATGACAGTCAGCTCTGGCGCTGGCTGCTCCCCTGACACGGACGGCAGGAGGAAACACATTCCTGCACTTGAAAGCGGTGTGCAAAACTCGAAAGAACGCTGAAAAGAGACCAGGAGCCCATTTGTGATTCGTTCAGCTACGCAGCTGGACATGGCCAGAGGTGTGTCCTGTCTCACAGACCCTTTGGCTTCCAGGCACGTTGAGGAGGAGTGATACCCTGCAGAAACACTCAGCCTCTGCCAAACTGCACTAGAGAAGCGTGCCTTCCCCCTGAGAGCCTCCTGGCTGGTAGCGGGTGAGCAGCTTGAGTGGAGCGCTGACCGTCAAGGCCAAAGGATGCGGTGGCTTCCAGAGAGAGCAAATTGCTTCTTCCCAAGTGCGGGTAGAACAGCATCCCTTTAGCCAAGCCCTGCACAGTGGCCTGCGTTGCAGCGGGAAGGACGGGGGACGGCTGCATCTCCTGGGTGTTTTTCCCACTTGGTTGGGTTGTCTGTGAAGAGGTGTGCCCCAAGGATGTGAAAGGAGATAAGCCACTGCACTGTATTAGCACATTAAAGAAAAACCAGTGGGAGCTCCCGAAGGTTGGCAGAGGTTCAAAAGCTGCTCACAGAAGCACATAGTTGCGGATGATTACTGCCGCACACTGCTCCAGCCCTCCGGAGGTGTGGCAATGCAGCGTGAGAGGAGAGCCCAGCAGAAAGTGAGTAATGCCAGTGCCATTCTTAGTAAGGAATCCTATTTTTAGTACAGATTGGCGTGGAGTATAAATGGCTTTAAAATCAAAGAGCCGGTGAAAGGACAACTCCAGTGAAAGGTGTTGACTGCAGACATAAAAGTGCAGCCTCCTCTGAAGATGACCCCGAGACACACGACGGCAGACACCGAACGGCGTAGGCTCTTTGGTCCACTGCTCCGTGCTTGCACTGTCCCGCTCCCCTTCTTTCAGGGCCCCTTAGAGGCAGCATCCAGGGCTTTCCTTCTGGTTCCTGCACTCTGCAAGCAGTGATGTGCTGTGCAGCCTCTTCGTCCACCTGGCGAGACGGAGGCTCCACAAGGCACCCAGCGGCAGACCCTGCACAGAAGGTGGATTGGCCGTCTCGCAGTGGATCTAGCTTGGCTCCAAAGGCAGAAGGACAGGACTGTCCTCTTGGTCAGAAATGCCGTCCAGCAACAGTCCCAGCAGAGGCTGTTGGATCGTGAGTACTCTGCAGATCTGGTCTCTGTGGAAAGGAAGGACACCACGTGTGTTGTGGAAGTGCCATTCTCCAAAGAAGACCAAAAAGGCTTTAAACTCCAAAGCTGGTTTTATTAGAGCAAACACTAGAATAATTAACTTACTGAGTAGAACCAAAAGGACAAAGGAGAGGTCGAAAATAAGAGCTGCTATTGTCAGTAACGTCCTCTACACACAGGAACCATCTGTCCTGGCAGAGGCTTGTTTTCTGCCAACTTGGGGCTCTAGGCTGCAGCAAACTGCACAGTTCCTCTGCCCCACAGGAAAGGCAAAACCTCTCTGTCTGCTCTGCGGGGTCTGGCCAGTCCTTGCAGCAGCCTGCCCTTTTTAAAGAGTGAGAGCCAAATAACCTCAGCGATCCCGTCTCTCACCGTGACTCAGAAATGGGCAGTCTGGCTGGCGGTTTGTACCCGTGTTGCAGACATGGCTGTGATTTCTGGAGATCTGATGCCCTGACTCATCTGTGGGACATCTAGAAATCCTGGGCAAATATCCAGAGGCCTCGCATTCTACCTGGACACCGTTTCCCAGCAGAAAAGGAGGAACAATCCAGGGGAACCCTGGTAATTGTGGGGCCTGCACGCAGCTCTGTCCTGGCCGCTGCTCCGGCTGTCACTTGGCCCCGGTTAACAGTCACAGAGGTGACTTTGCCCTGGGGTTCCTCCTAGTCTTTCAGTGTCAGTAACAGAACCAGACCTCTCTCTCCACTGTCACTCTGCGATGACTCTGAGATGCGGAGCACCGTTCGGATGCATTCTGCTTGCAGAGCAGCTCTTTGGGTGTGGAAGGTAGAAGAGGTGGTTGAGCAGCGCTCTGGAAAGCCTGTGGCAGAGAGGGAGTGGCCTGGGGCCTTCTCGTTTGGTTCCCCCTCAGCTGTACAATAATAGATTTTGGGATTTCTCTCCTTTTCTGATCGGTGGGACACAGAGCAAAATTAGGAGGTTTAGTCTGAAGTGGCACTTGCACTTAACAACTTGTGGCTGGGCAGCGGGGAACTGTAGTCTGACGGAGACCAGGTGATGGGGAATTTGTTCTTGCACGCGTAAACTGTGTTATCGCCCTTCCTTTTTCACTGGCCTCCCCTCAGACGGGGGGAGCTCCTCAGAGTGAGGCGGTTGCAGAATGGCTGCCGTCACTGTCAAAGAGGAATGCTTTGCTCTGGTCCTTGCTGGTTTCCCCGCCTGCCTGCCATCAGCCCCATGCCGAGCACGGCCCACGTGATGTGCGGCGCACGGGTTGGCAGCCAGGACCCTGAGTGACCTCCCTGCTGCTAACACGGGCAGTCGCAGGAGACACTGACGTTCACGTGAGGAGGTTCAGGTATGCGAAACAATGGGTGTGATCGGACGGGTTGTGCATTTGTTTTAGAGGTAAAGAAACACAGTTCAAGTGCTCACCTCTGATTAACAGAGAGGCTTACACGAGAGACTCTGCAGGGGAGATTCTGCCCTGGGATCAGCAAACAGGGTTGTTGGCCAGGTGCCATCTCTGCTTGTCTCTGACCGTGGTTACAGGCAGGAGGGGTTCAGAGCAGGAGACGACATGTTCTTGGACCCTGGGTGTGTTGTCATTTGGGTGAGAACGCAGGGAATGGTCCGCTGTGAGACGAGAGTTCTCCAGGCTGCCCAGTGGGCACCCAAAGCAAAACAGTATGTGCAGGATCCCACCTGCTCATTCACTGGGTGCCACATGCGATTTGGAGATACCTTTGTTTACAGTAAGGCGACCTCTGTGTGTGGCTTCGTCCTCGCTGCTTATCCACCCAAACACACCTCAAAGGAAAATGCAAGTGACTGTAAGTAGTTTGGGATCCTTCACGACGAACTACAGGTGCAGTGTAACCACATCGCTTGGTCCAAGTTTCAGGGGTGACAGGAGAAGAAGTCCTGCTGACATCCGTAGTTAATTTTCAGAAGCCGAGCACACACCCTGATGTCGCTAACTGTGGATTTCCTGCTGCTCTCCACAGGGCAGAGCTGAGACCATGCTGAAGACTTGGGAAGACGTGGCTCCGCAGTGGCGGATCTGGTCCCGTCACCTCTCGTGAACTCAGTAACGTTTCCCCGCTGTCGGAGACAGCAAGGTCCAGCGGCATTACCCGTCTCCTGGGTAAGGGCTTAGCAGATACCACCTGTGTTTCCCCTGTGCCTGTGTCGGTGTGCAAATCGCTGAGCTTTTCTGAAGGCTTACTCCAGGAGTGAGAGAGTGAGAGGAGCATCCCTGCTGGGAGGCCAGAAGCAGGATGGTTTCAGTAGGAGACAGGAGGAACTGCCGTGAGTCTGGGCGTGGAGGCAATATGTCGAGACTCTGAGCCAGGGCAGGATGGCACTGGAAAGCCAGGAAAGCAGTAGAGTTGGTAGGGTCTTGGTGAAGCCTCCTGACAAGTACATCTGAGGTGCAGCAACAACACACACTGTAAGGCCAGCCTACAGAAAAGGAATATGATCGTAGAGAGGTGGAGACTGAAGAGATGGGCAGAGTCAAGAACGATACCTCTGCATGTCAGCGCAAGGCTGCTCTAGTGTCGAGGGCAGGTGATTTCGGACCCGTAACTTGTGCTTTTGTGCTGGCTTGAACTTGGAGAAACAAGACTGGACTAACGTGGATGTGGCAGTGCTGCTGCGGTGCTTCCTGCCCTTCCTCTGCTCTGAGGGGCGAGCTGTGCAGCCAGGCCCTGTTTCCTCCCGTGCTGCAGCCAGATGGCCACGAGTGGTCTGAACGTCCTGCAAAAAGGAGATCACAAGGCGCTGCGCCAGCCCAGCCCTGCTGCAGGCTGAAATAAGGCTTTGGTCCTGGGCAAGCCCAGCAATTTGTCTGGGCTCAAACTAGCCCCAAACCAATCTTCCGGGAATATTAACATTTTGTGAGGCACTGGAGGGATTGCTCGGCTTCCTTCTCCCCCTCCCTCCCTTGTCTGTTTGCAGGAGAAGGTGTTACTCAGGAGG
The DNA here is from genome assembly GCF_000710305.1 of Buceros rhinoceros silvestris. NCBI lineage: Eukaryota > Metazoa > Chordata > Aves > Bucerotiformes > Bucerotidae > Buceros > Buceros rhinoceros. Next base: position 20,211 of record NW_010399829.1, read on the forward strand.
AAGGAATGAGGAAAGTGCTACACATTACCTCCTGGTGTAAATGACAGGGCCCATCCTGCAGACAGTCACACTCTTCCATCAAGGTGGTTGTGTGGGTCTTGGGAGAATAAGACAAGTTAATAACCGTGGCTTGGATTGGGCAAAGAGTGAGCTCTGAGCTCCCCTTTCCCGCTTTTGAGTGGGAAGAACCCAGAATTTTTCAGCAAAAAGAGAGGTGTGGTGAAGTGGGGGGCCCTTCAGAACACGGGTGACAGAGCGGCAGGCCACCTGCTCTGTTTTACTGCAGGCGTGTCTAAGGAGGTGAGCTCGGCCTCACGGGAGCTTAGCCAAGGCCTGCAGAGCACCCGTTGCTCCTCAAGCAGCACACGAGCCACCGTGCATGTTTTGTTAGGGATTTACCTCCCCAAGCCCAGCAGGTTCTAGGCTGGCCAGGGACTCTGCATTTCTCTGGGTTTGGGGTTTTTTCTCCTCCTCACCCTGAAGTCTGCCCGTGAGGGCATTAAGCAGGAGTACAGGTGCATCTCAGCATGCTTGCATGCCCTCCCCACACATGGCTGCACCCGCGACTCACCCATGTCGCAGGCTGAACCCAGTTAAGGACGGGCCCTGCGCGCACTGTAACGACCTGGACACCTTTGTGCCCTGTAATGGTCGAGTTCTTCCGCAGAGCTGCTTGGACTTGCCTGCAGCGCGGGCAGGGAGGTGCTCCCTCCCAGGGATGCCAGCCTTCGCACCTCACCCCTCTGAACGGCCCCCCAGCAGCCTCGCAGAGCTGCTGCTAGCTCCAGCAGCCAAGTCAGAAGCAGGTCCCTCGGTTCCTTTATCCTGGCTTTGCCGAGCTATTTCAGGCATGCATGATATAATGACAGCATGCTGCAGCCCAGAGGCGGGGTGGAAAATCTGGTTCAGCGTGCTGGCCGAGCTCTCCGGGGATCCTCCGCTGGGACCTGCTGCGAGGCACAGCTCAGCGCTGCTGGCACGGGAGAGATGAGAGCTGCCTCTCTCTTGCTTCAGCCTCAAGAAGCCGCAGTTTTCCAGTTTGATTTTTCCCCTCAGCTCTGGCATCCCTGCAGAAGTGCCTGTGTGTGTGTGTGTGTGTGTGTGTGTGTGTGTGTGTGTGTGTGCTCCGGGGATCCTCCGCTGGGACCTGCTGCGAGGCACAGCTCAGCGCTGCTGGCACGGGAGAGATGAGAGCTGCCTCTCTCTTGCTTCAGCCTCAAGAAGCCGCAGTTTTCCAGTTTGATTTTTCCCCTCAGCTCTGGCATCCCTGCAGAAGTGCCTGTGTGTGTGTGTGTGTGTGTGTGTGTGTGTGTGTGTGTGTGTGTGTGTGTGTGTGTGTGTGTGTGTGTGTGTGTGTGTGTGTGTGTGTGTGTGTGTGGTTTCAGCTGCTAGGTGCTACCTCATGTTTCTGTTACGACCGTCTCTTGAAGACCGGTTTAGAATCAGCCTGTCGTACAGAGCCCCTTGTTCCCTTCAGGCCCAGCTTCTGGAGGCGAGGTCCCTAACCCTGGCCTCTCTCGTGTCTGATCACAGTCCTGCGCTGGGTCCTCCCGAGCCCTGAGAACTCGGTGCGCCATACTGTGAAAGCTTGGAGGGTCTGTCTGCAGGGCGTTGGATGTAGGGTCGGATGTCGTGCCTGGGATGTAACGTGACTGGCGGCTCAGAACCTGGAGAGCTTTGCCCTCCAAGGACTCTGCCAGCCAACCCTCTTCACATGGGAGGTTGGGTAAACATGGGTGATCACCTCTGTAAGGCAAAAAGAGGTGCAGCAAGTTTTGTCAACACCTGTATCAGTCCAGCCCAGATCAGGCTTCCGGAGACTTAACGCCCCGTCCTGGCTTGGAGCAAACTGACACGACTGTCCCGCTCCACTTGGGCCTCGTGGAGATGTGGCTTGGGGAGGATGCTTTGCTAAGTGAGTCTTTGCACTTTTCTGGTCCCGAATCAACTCTGACAGCTGCTATTTGTTTATTTACCATGGATTTCCAACAGACTGTAGCGTGAGGAGGATGCGGGAGTGCACCTCAGGCTACGCCGACTCACTCACTCCAACCTGACATCCTTCAGTGCAGGTCAGGTCGATAGGCCAGTTTTCGCACAGCGGCACATCGCTCTGTGGGTGCTGCTGGCCTCCTGCCTTGGTGTCAGCGTGTGACCTTGTGGTGCTGATGTTCCCAGCTGTGGTGACTGCGGGCCCGGCATGGTGTGGCATTTGATTTGGGCTCTCTGGTTTGTTCAGGAGCAGGGAGCGAGGCCAGGCCGCCGTGGCAGGGTGCGAGTCCCACCTGCCCGCCCTCCTGCGCCTGCCCTCCCTGGCTGGCAGGCAGGAGCTCACCCTGGAAGACGCGTTGGAGGCGCACGGCGTCCCTGCAGACGGGGCTGTCTTGGCCCTGAGCCAGGTGGGGAGATCAGAGGGACTGAGATCGAGATCTTCGATGGAGCTGGCTTCGTTAGCTTCCTTAGGCTGCTTCCAAAGACGGTGGCTTCTGGCTGCGTGTCCTCGGGACTCGGGTGCAGCGCTTGTTGCCCATGCTGGTGATTTTCCACGCACAGAACCCTCCGGGAGGAGCCCAGTGGCTGGCCTAGGCATTGCTGCTGGGGGAAGCAGCTTTCCTTTCAGCTTCCTCCTGTGCTGCCTCAGTTTCCCTGTCTGTGAAATAAGATTCATAACCTGTGCCCCACAAGCTCTTTCCTGGGAGAGGAGGAGGATGACAGCGGAGAGGTGAAGGTGCTAGAGCCAAGTGCACCGTGTACTGCCCCAGGATTTGCCTGTGCTTGTACCTGGGCTGGGGACATTCTCCTCAGCTTAGGAGCCTGGTGTTAGGAATGTGCTTGTAAATCAGCCTCTTGAGAAACCGTTCAGCAACTTCTGCTGCAGCAGCTTGGTCCAGAGCTCTGCAATGGTGGCAAAACTCTTAGAAACTGCCTTGTGTGATGGTCACAGGAGTGGCCAGACCGACGGCCTCCTGCTCAGACATGTGCCCTCCTCTGCCATGACAATGCCATGACATTTCCACAGCGATGCCTGAATGAGAGTTAGCAGATTCGTGTTAAAAGGCAGGAGTGTGAACCCACAGGGTTTTAGAGACAAGTCCTGTGAAACAAGCCCTCTGAGCAACCTCCAGGAGAAAAGAAACGCAAAAGGGTGGTTTCCCATTCAGGAGGTGGAGACCCAGCTTAGGAGCAAACTTTTCCAGATAGGTCCAGGCTTTTGTGGGTCTGCCAAGCCAGATCATTGGAGTTACTCCCTACCGACACACTTGTATTGCGGTGCTCGTGGTCCGGCTGTATCCTGGGCAAATTCTTCAGGAAAAATCTCATTTTGGGTGGGTTTTATTTAGCTGGGGTTTCTCTGAGGGAACACTGTCTGGGTGAGACTGCCACGTGATGCCTCCTCGCTTAGCTCTTCATACGGGGCCCAAGTACGAGGCGAGGGAAGGCCCGCTTGCTGCTTGTGACAGCAGCTTCACTGTGGTATTTACAGACGGCCGGACACGCGACCTCTGCTGTTGTGTGATTCTAACACTTGTGTCACTCTTCCCACTTAATCCATAATCCCCTTTATTGGGCTTAACGCCGCAGGGGTTAATAGAACCTGTATCACTAAGGGAATAGTTATTAAAATCAGTCGTGGAATTATTAGAGCCCTAGCACCATGACTTACGCTCGTGCGTGGAACGGGGCTGTAATATTTGCATACAAATGAATTCACGTTGTTTATATTGTGTTGCTATTTACCGTGAGCGATGGTAATTGCTGGGCTGGGCAGGAGCTGTTGGGTCATTTCGGCTGGGATTCTGGAGGAGGTGAGCCTGCACGAGCGGATTATCTGTCTCATCGTTTGTCAGTCTCCTCTTAATAACTTCTGAAGGCATCGACTAATTTCACCTACATTTGACACAGGGGTAGAGGTTTTTGTGGTGGGGAGATGAAGGGGCAAAGGACAGAGGTGCCCAGTGAACTGGGGCTCATTAATTCCACTGCTCAAAGAGCAGCTGCTTTGGAATTAACCCCGGGAGACACTTCTTCCCTGGGCCCAAGCTCCCTGCAGGTCTCTGTGCCCGTGTTCTGCTGAACTCAGGGCAATTGTTCTGTCCCGGCACGCCGGACAGGGGCGGCTGCATTTACCTTCCAAACTGGGTTTTCACTTAGGTGTTCAAGTGCTGAACAGCCAAATCGGAGGATCAAAACTGCTGAGCTGATGCAGAGAGGAGGCGCTTGCTTAGCAGCGTTGTGCTCAGAGGGACTAGAGGGGGAGCTGGGGAGGGACCACTGGTCTGTTGGTGACAGTGGTGCAGCCGTACGTGACCGCAGTGCTGTCTTCAGAATCCTAAGCTCTGTTAGTAGGTACACAGAACCAGGCGGGCCCCGTCCCTCCGGGTTCCATCAGCTGTTCCTCTTTTTCAGTTTGGAGTACCCAGGAAGCCGTGCTGCAGACCTGCAGCCCTCACCGCGGAGCAAGCGAGGACGGAGCGGCAGAGTTACGGGAGGGCGACGGCAGCGATCTGTCCTCTGCCCCTGCCTGGCAGCCTGTTGCCTCGAGGGTCCCCGGTGAGTCCGCGTGGGCTCTTTGCCTCCTGTTAGATGTGGAAACCGCCGTTCTACTGTAGGATCCTTTCTTTATCTCTCTGTGACTCATTTCCCTTGAAAATAAGCGTAGAGCTGACATCGGGCCAGATGGGTTTGTTAGACGGTTCGTTGTAGCTCCACTGAATAGTTCAACATTGCTTTTGTTCTTCGGACTCTAAACACAGACTCGCTTGACCCTTTTTCTGCGTTGCTGGATGTCTTTGTCTGAGTCTCCAGTGCAACCAGAAGTCTTCCTGGATGGCAAGAATAGGAGACCAGCACAGCTTAAAAACAAGGCCACATACATAAGAGGAGGAAAGCAATAATGGAAGAAAAAACTTGATTCTCTTTCTGTAAAAGTATTTCAATTAAGGGCTTTTCTCTATCACTTAAAAGGTGTGAGGCAGAAAGAGGGAAGGTGCATTTGAAAGGTAAAAATCCTGTAAAATAGGTATTATTTATTATCTTGCTGCTGCCGCTGCTGCTGCTGTTATTTTTGTGGGTTTCTCAAAGATGGAATTTGAGCAGGGAAATGGAACAAAATCAAACGCTCCCAGAGCGGAGCCTTTGCCTTGTACTTCTCGCTGAATATCATCAGCTGAATTACAAGCAGTGTGAAGTCTGTTATTTGACAGTACCTCGAAGGCAGTTTTTTATGCCAAATTTTTAATAAAAGACCATGATTTATATTTCTTACTTTTCATCAGAAACAGAGAATGTGCAAATTAGACAGAACTTCCTGTTTCCAACCTTCCAGCAAGCACTCGCGTTGGTTTGGCAGGAGGGGAAGAAAAAAGGATGCACTTGAGCAAGGATGGATCCTGGCCTTGCTTCGTGTTCTGTCTGCAGGAATAGGCATCAAACATGTCCGGACACGACTCGACCTTAGCAAGGGCTTTGATTCACAAGTGGGAACAGTGTGTATTGGGACAGCTGTTGTTATTCCCGCCCGAGCTCTCTGCTCCAGCCCTCAGAGGATGCCGCCTCCGCTGCAGGGGTGTCTCGGTTGGTCACGAAGCAGCTGAGCTGCCACAGTTTATAACCAAACAAGTTCAAATAAAGCCATGCTGGTTTCACCTACCTTACAGTGTGACCAGATGCACGAGAACTTCGTTAGTGTCAGATCTTCACCTCGTGAGGATCTCCCTAAGACATCAGGAAGACACAGCTGTTCAAGCCAGCTACAGCGGCTGAATACCTGCCTGGTGCGGGGCAGCCCCCCGTGAGCAGCAGCAGTAGGAACCGTGCATGAATGACTTGGTGTGGCTCGTGGTAGAAGATGAGCCTGCAAAAGCGTCAGCGTTCTCAGCTCTCCGCTCCTTCTCCACTGCTGAGGGACACCGTTGTGCCAGGCCGTTATTTCAGAGATGGGTTGCCAGGTGAAGCTCTCCCGGGAGCGGGCAGAGTGCTCGGACACTCTGGGCTTAAGCCTGGCTGCCTGGGTTTTGGAGCATGCAGGGACAGAAATAGGAAACGTAACGGAGGGGACAAGCCTTGCAACAGAAAAGCGGCACCAGATGTGACCAGGCCTTGTGTTTGTCACAGCTACTAGAGGTGGTGGGGATCTGTCTGCGGAGAGGATCTTGCTGCAGCTCGGGATCAGCGGTAGCTCTTGGTGCCTGTTGTTCAAGAGGAGCCGTGGGTTACCTGCTGCCTCTTGGTTCTGTTTACTGTGATAGTCCTCTTCTGACCCAATGCCAGCTGCAAAGCATCTGAGGTGAGGTGGCCAGGCCCTCTGGTGTCCCCGCCTAGCACTAGCCTTTGTGGCACGTGGAGAGTCACCACGCGGTGGGTCACGCCACAGCATGCCCCATGGAGCTCCTGCCCTCTGCACCGCACTAGAGCAGGCACAGCGGAGGCCACCAGGCCCGGGACACCCACTGCTGCTCTGTGCCCTTCCCAAACGCCAGTGTGAGGCCTGAGCTGCCCAGCCAGCTCCGGGAGAGAACTTCCCCGTCAGGCTGTGCGTCGTGCTGTGCCGATCAGCAGCAGCATGGCTAGTAGGCTGGTGTTTAAATGGCTGTAATTAGGCTTCAAAGTAACCATTATGATGAAAGGGGTAAATCTCACATTCCTCTCCACACTATCATTTCAGGGTGTCTGGCAGCACCCCAGAAAGACCAAACTGCATCACTTGATACCGCCAGAGCTACCTGTTTGCAAGGAGCGTCTCACCTTTGGTTTATAAAGGCCTTTTTTATCCAGGGGAAAAAAAATCCCTGCGCTTTTGCATGAAGGGCTGTTCTCTCCATTCCTGTGCGTTGTTATCTCCCCGGTCTGTGAGCATTTTGCAAATACTTGACTGGAAACGACAAGAGATAAGGTCAGGCGATGCCGCGCTGGTGCTGCAGCAGGCTTGCCCCTGCCAGGCTGCCCGGTAGCTGCAGCTGGTCGCATCGTAGAAGGAGTGTGGTCTCTACTGCGAGCAGCCTCCTCTGCTCGCTGGTCTGCTCACTGCACAGGCCGTTCGGCCGGCTGCCACGCTGACAGTTCTTCAGTGCACTGGTCCACTTTGTCCCCTGCTCCGTGCTTCGGGCACACTGGGCTGCGCAGCAGCAGCAGCGATAAGGCCGATGCTGCTGCTCTTAAGAGCTGGTACTGGTTTAGCACTGGCTCATTCTGGAGAACGAGCTCTTGCTTTCCGAGCCTCCCCGCTTTGGGAGGAGAGCAGGCTGGGCAGTCTCCTCCCAAGTGCAGTCCTCTGGGCTGTGCACTTTGTTCCAGCGCCGTTTTGAAGGATATTAGCAGTTTCCATCCTCCTCCTAATTCCACTGGCATAAAACATCCTTCTTACTCATGGAGTAGAATACCTAGATCCACCTCCTTGCCTCCTGGCTAATTACTGTCATTATCTGGCTAGACAAACTTGTCATGAGATTAGAATCTCCTCACAAAACAGGGTCATCTCAGGAAGTTCTTGCTCTCTGGTTTTGTGTAAATCAGTCACCTCTGCAGCTGAAAGGCACCTCAGATTCTTGAGAACTCACACGCTCCCAGGAGGGGAGCAGGGGAGCGTTTCCACAGGGGAGCCGCTTCTAAAGGCACTGGGTGTTCCCACTGACAGCAGTGGGGCAAAGACTACGCCAGCTCTCTCGCACCTGCTCCAGGAGCTGTCCTGTGGAGATACGGAAAAGTCCTAACCACTGGCATCAATTTACTTGCCGGGATGTGTCATTAGTGTAATAAAGTCGTTATATTCTATGTACTGTATCCTTCACCCCTGTGCTCTCACAGTTTACCTTGGCATAACTGCAGCAAGCTGAGACACGCAGGAGTAAGGGGACAAGCCACAAACCAGGCTGGTCATTTTTTGGATGGTTTTTAAGGCTTTGGGTAATTCCAGCTTAAGATCCCAAATTAAAAAAAAAAAAATCACCCCCCCTTTTGAACGGCAGCTGAGCTTTGTGCTTTTATGCTGTAGGCACCGGGTGGTTCACCCGGAACTCTATGAGGCTGGTGTTTGAGTGTGGTGGGAATGTAGGTCTCCTCACACTTAGGCGACTGAAGAGTCAGGCACCCCTTACCTAATTCCCTTCCTAAGTAGGCGAGCCGAAGGAATCCTTCCTCCCATAAACCTCTGGTGACACCTCACTGCGCACACTAGCCCACATGCAGCCTGCCGTGCCAGCGAGCAGTATGTCACCGATGCACCCAATAACTGTATTGCGTTTTAACAGGCCTGTGGCATCAAGGAAATTTGTCTTACCCCACGAGTGCTCCAAAACGGAAATGTGTGCAGTTATGGGCTGCTGTCACCATAGCTACAGCTAAACAAAACACTCCCTTCCTCAGCTCAAGTAGCGACCTACATTACGGATGGTTCTGGCTCTCCTGTACATCTGCGAGGCTTCAGCGACTCTGCTTGGGCACAGAGACCTGCCTTACGAAGACAGCTTTGCCTTCCCAGCTACCCGCTCGACATCATCTCTGTGCGAGAGGGGTTCGGCCAGAACAGCCGTTCTGGAGCCAGAAAGTTTCCTGACCAGTTTACCTGGGAACGGCCGGCTGTGGAGAAATGGGCTCTGCTGGAGAGGCCTGGTGGAACTGAGCAGGGACAGAAGTGGCTGGGAGCAACGGAGCTGAGAGAGGGCCCGGTGATAGGGACTGGGGGCTGAAATAGCAGAGGAGAGATGTGCTGTGGAATGATGAGCTGGAAAGCCTGCAGCCACGGCTGAGAGAAGGGAGCATCAGTGCCCAAGGGCTGGAGTGTAGTGAGACTGTCCGGATGTACCGGGAGCCAATTCTGCGTGTTGTTCATGGACTTCCACCTCCCTGTGCCCTCCTTTCCAGCTCAGTGCAGCAACAGCAGGCATCTCCTTTGCCAAGTGCTTTGAGGTCTCCTGCTGGGAAAATGCTAGGCTAAAGCACGGGTGGGTTTTGTACCCCCCTGTGCCACATCCCGGAAGCAGCTACCCGTTCTCCAGAAGGAGACACAGCTGTAGGGGAAGAAGGGTGCTCTGAGTCAGCCTGTGGTGTAAGTTCTCTCGTTTTGCGTGTGAGCGTATCTCTGGGCCTTGCTGCAATCCACAGTTCAAGTTGTACCTTGCAGACTGAAGCAGTTACATTCTCCTGGAGCTTCCCTGTGCCCTTCATCCCTGATACCTTTGGATTTCGCAAGTCTCCAGTTGAAACACTCAGAGATGTTGGTCCCTGCTGTACAGACGAAACTGAGCCTGGTAGAGAGTGAGCTTAGAAAAATAATGTTCTTCCCTCGCAGTGCCCGAGCCTCCTGTGTTTCTGCGGATGAGCAAGGGGTGCGTGCACACAGGCTCCGTCAGCAACCCTGACAGATTCCGGTTCATCACTTTGCTCAGCTGGGGCAGGAGAGTTGCCAGGTCCTCGGAGCAGCAATTGGCTGCCCCAATCCTTTCTCTTCCTACAGTTCCCTGCTTCACTTACACTTTATTGTCCAAGTTCAGCAGATGTTGCAGCTGGGATGCTGCAGACAATAGCCTTCTCCTCTGATTCATCCTTAGAGCAGGCCCTGTCCTGCGCAGGAAAGGAGGCAGAAATGAAGTACTACCCCGTGTGTAATGGGGCTGTTTCATAAGGCACACTCACAAGACAGCCGAACGTGGGTTGTGGAGACATGCTATTTCCACAGGTACCCAAAGAAACGAAGCTTCCTCCTTCCTTCGTAAGGCCCTGTTTGGATGGCTTTGTGAGCTAACCAGCTCGGGGGTTGAATCCTGCTGCTCGCCCATCTGTGCAGCTCGGCAGTGACTGTGGCGGGTGAGGGCGGGTGGCTGGGACTGCTGAGCCGTTCCTCGAGTAGTCGCACTTCAGCCCTTTTGTATAGCAGTCCTGTGACCTGTCCTGGAGGGAAAGGAGAGGGTCAGGATTGAAAAAGCCCTGGATACTAGTCAAAAAGTCTGCCAGCTCAGCTTGGTTGGTCCTGGAAGAGGCTTTTTCTAAACCCCTGGTTCTTAAATCTGGTTCGCGTGCCCAGATCGTAGCAGCCGTGGCAGAGGCTCTGGGTTCTGCACTACAGATTGCCAGACACCCTTCAAGGAAATGTTCTCAGCAAGGTGCAGACTGAGGCTTGAACTACCTCTCCTTCATGCTGAGAACATGTTTATCAGCAGGCTCTTAACCCAGAGGGAGCCACTTCTGCATCTCCTATTCTCCCGTGCTTCTACTTGAGTTTCATCAGCTCTTTGTAAGATCTGATTGACGCTCAGAGTCACTCCCAGGGTGACAGCTGTGCCACGTTCCCTCAAAGCAGGCGACACACATCTGAATTCTTAACCTGAGCTCAACTTCTGGATGCTAGTGGAGAGGAACAGATTAGAAGATGCTACTCTGGCAGTGCCACACTTGTAAAAGGAGCAGGTTGTTCTTACCTTCTCGTGAGCAAGGACTGTGCTGGCTCCCACAGCTCCTGACAGCTCTGCTGGGCTGTGGACTCAGAAAGGTAACACAGACCGTGAAACACCTAATGGTGATGGGCAGCTCCAGCGGAGAACTCTGAGGGAGAGAGGAGAAGCCCCAGCTTACAGCCCCCTGAACCTGGCACCTGCCTGAGATAAAGCACTGCTTCAAGTCCTGTTCTGCTGGGTTTGGATCTCAAGGGATTCATTTCTCGCAGAGCCAGCCCTCAGAGTGATGGAGCTGCTGCCCTCCAGGCCGTGGTCCTCCTTCCTCCACGCCTCCACCAGCTCTTCTGTTTGGTGCAACGATACCATCAGGGCAGCGAGGGCTTCGGTGACATGTTGCAACTCTCAGCACTTGGAGGGTGTTGAGGCAGCAAGAGCAGGTATTTCTCTTTGTCCTGACAGGGAGGAACTGGCACTCAAACAGAGCGCTGAGAAGGGTGGTTGCTGCAGCCTGGTTTGACCTAGGGAATGGTTAAACACAGATTTGTAATCTCTGCTTGGGCACGGGGGAGACAGAACCTTCACCTTCAGCCTCCCATCATCCTGTAGACCTCTGCTAGCAGCATCTCTGTTTGTCTCCGGTGTAGCTAGGGAGGGTGAGGAGGCAGGGGAAGCGCCTGTGCCTTGGCCAGGCTGGTGGGCCTAAAGGAATGTGGAAGAGCAGGCCAGCTGCCTGCAGAGCAGCACCAGCCTTGCTACCTCCTGCAAGCCTCCACTACTAGAGCTGGATCTGGACGGGGTAGGAAGGAGGATTTCTCTTGACCCAGGCACACCTCTGTTAGCGTTGGTTTTGTAAGCTGGAGAAACGGGACAAGGCTAGCTGCGGTTTGCTCTTGCAGCCGCTACCCTACAGGTGTGCCTCGAGGGCCAGGTCCTCTGCTGCCTCTGGAAGTGCTTTGACATCCTCAGCTGAAGGGGTCTGGCTGTTGGAAACCATCTGAATGTGAACCATCTGTCGTTCAGGTATTCTCCACAGGCTGCAGCCAGTGACCTCGTGCAATTATTTGTTAACCACCCGTTTGTACCAGAGCGTACCAGAACTCTCTCCTGCT
>NW_010399829.1:31833-42195 GCF_000710305.1 Buceros rhinoceros silvestris
GATAAGGCCTGGACCTCGATGCCAGGAAACCGTCTCGAGCAGCAGAACGGAGCACTGACCTTGTATGAGTAAATGAATAATTTTAGGGTTTGTTGGTTTGTTTGATTGTCCATTAAATGCAAAGTAAAAGCTCTCTCCAGTGCCCTCCCGTCATTCTGGCTAAAGAGGCGCAGAGGCACGAGGTCTTGGCAGGAAGGTTGCACCCCTCGGCTGGCTTTCCTCTTCCAACAGCTCTTGCGGAGGGATCGCTGCCTTTTGCGAGAACCGTTTGGATTTACGCTGGGAAGCAGCGCCCCAGCACAGGCAGCTGGTACTGCATCCCTGCTGTTCATCCTGGACCACACTGAGCAGCGGCTTCCCGGCCAGAAACCTCTGGTAATGGCTTCTCCTCTCCCCCTTTGCACAGCAGAAACCGTGCTCACTGCTGCAGGGCTGCCCTCACCCCGCGGGCCGCAGCAGAGGCTCCTGCACACGTGCTGAACGCAGACTCGTCTTTCAGCGCTCACCTGAGCGCGTTCACCTCTCTGATGAGGCTTGTCGCTGTGCCGAGCCATCCCGGCCGAACGGGCGAGGACATTATGAACACATTGCGACTGGTCCTTCGCAGAGCACCTGCACCTGGTTTGTGGCGGAGAGCTCTTCCTCCCGCCCCAGTTTCTCTTTCTGCTCTGGAAGAGAACAGCGCTAGTTGCCAGCCCTGCCTCAGACAAAGCGCTCAAGGGGCTTATAAGGTTTTCTTGTTTTCTGGCATGCTGCTTCTGTCTGGAGGATTCAGAGTTTGGCCGTGGGGCAGCCCATCTCCCTGTGCCCTCTCCTCCCTCTCTTACCACTTCCTAAAGCCAGTCCCATCTCTGCAAACCCACGGAACAGTGATGGGCAGCAAGGGACCGAGAAGAGTTAAAGTCACTGATGGAAAACCGCAGCATGTCTGAGTGTTTGTTTAGTACTTCACAAACTATAAACCGCTCTGGGGGGCTGCTGGGAATAGAGGTAAATGATGCCAGTAACTTCACGGGCCATCCTTGTTGGTATTGGGGGGTCTCTGAGAGTCCTCCTCCCCACTGGAAGCTGTGTAGCGCACAGGAGGTGGCAGCTCTCCCCTGGGCTGGACCATTTTCAGTAAAGGCCACGTCAGCGGAGAAACAGCGGTCAAGTATTATTAGTGTAGGAGTCCAGGACCAGACGTGTTCTGGTGACGTGGTCACATGCCTTCCTAGTGATCAGCAGTACTTGAAATCCAAGTTACGGTGATGAACTGAGCTGAAAAATAAAGAAGGATCCAACGAACGAAATCTTGCAACAGCCAGGAAGCACTTCTGGGGCTGAGCCCATCTTTCCAGGACAATATATTCCCTCTGCTTGCCGATAGGACGTAGTTCTGCCAGACTTCTGGGTACTTGAAATCTGCTTTCTGGAGGAAGACATCCCATCACATCCTAACACCTCATCGTTGGCTCCTAATGACTGTGAAACGTAATTGGCCCCATGGCCAAGAGGCAAACAAGAGGAACCATCCCTTTGAGCCCAGCAGAAACACTGAAAATGCACGTCACAGCACACGGGATACACCTGGAAGGAGGAGAAGGGGAAAGGTAGGAACAGAACGAGGAAAAGAAAAAGAAAATAGAAACAGTAACAGAACATTTGCGCCATTGTGTGTGTTCACCAGACTTTGGTGATCCCTCTTTGAATTCTTTCAGGTCATTTTGGAACCAGTTTCTACTTTTGACTTGCACTTCAGGCTGGGCTGAAGAGTTCCACAGGGAAATGATGCACAGAAGAAGTGAAAAGGAGGGATGGCCCCAGCGAGGCCATGCAGGCAGCAGCCTTGGAAAGGTCACTCTGTGGAAAAGCTCTTCTGTTTCGCAGCTGCAGCCTCAAAATCACAGTTATTGCCTGCTTCTTGTGTTACAGGGAGAAGTAACACATCATCCCCTGATCGCATTCTCTGCTTCCCTCCAGAGCTCCAGTGAATTCCCCTTCGGTCCTTGTCTTCTCAAGTGAGAGAGGCCTCATCTGTTTCTCCTCTCCTGCTGCTGCAGGAGGGACTCATTTTCCAGAGGAGTCCCTCATCAACAGTGTCACCGTAGACTTTCTGAGTTGTGAAGAAGAGGAGGTCATAGCAGTGGGATGGCTGAGACTGCGGATGGATTTAAGACGTTGCCGCATTATTAAAGTACGCTGAGATACAGGTGTATTTTCTTAACACCTTCTAATACCCTCTGGGCTTTTTTGGCCTCTGCAGGACACTGTGCACGAGGAGGGAGACTCATGCCGCATCCAGGCTGGACAGTTTTAGGAAGGTCTTTGAGTTTTACTGCCACAGTCTGGTGAGACTGTAGAGAAAGAACAGGCAACGCTTTGGACAGCTTGGAGAGCCGTGGTGTCCAGGGGTGGGGAGGGTTCTGCTCTAGGGCCACATCTGAGGGAGGTTCACGAAGGGAAGCAGGGAAAAACTCAGCAAAGCCTCTTTGGTTTGGGTCAAGGTAGGACTCAACACAAGAGCTGGAATGTGAATCAAAAGCTTGAGTGTACCTCAGGGTCCTCCTGAGGCCTTAAGTAAAGCTGCCGACCCAAATTGTCCTGTCTAGACTACTGCCGCCAGAGCACGGCTCAGGCCAAGGAGTGCCGTGGGATCCGGGACTGCCAGCCCGTCTCTGGCTGTCACATCTGCGCTGTGACCTGTCCTGGAGGGACCTGACACACATGTGCTCTCTCCTTTTCTGCAGCTTTAGGGAAAAAGAATCCATCTCATGCCACTCGATGGAGCTCCGTGCAGGGCAATCGACACAAACGTTTTTTCCACAATATATAAAGCCTGATATTTCTGTTGCTAAAGGATTAGACAAGCTGAAGTAGAGTGTCCTGACCACCTTTTCTCCCCAGGCCTGGGGCATCTTTGAGATGCTCCTTTCAGGGCGCTGGTGTCCTCTGAAAGGGGCAGAGTAGCTGGGTAAGTGGAGGCAGTTTGTGAGGAGTCTGCTCTGCAGGGTGCTCAGAGGGGACAGGCACCGTCCGGAGCCCCCGATGGCCAGTTGCATTTCTGTGCTCATCAGGGACGTGTATCTGATTGCTGGGACGCCAAGCATGGCACTGCGGCCTGCTGTGACCCAGCACAGCGTAACTGAACCCTGGCACTCAGGAATCACAAGCAGAGCCCTCAAACCCTCGTAGGGTTGGCGTAAGGCTGGCGAGACCTTACACGGTGTTGTAGCCTCCATATCTGAACGGGGTTTGTTTACTAGTTGTCTTTCGGAATTCAGGGCTCAAGCATCTTCACATCTTTCTGTGGCCCTGTGGGCTGGAGAGGTCGTTCTTTTTCCTTTCGTTCTTTAAAATCAAAGGTGGGATTCTCGTACAACAGCAGGAGGTGCAGCTGTGAAAGGGAGGCATTGCTCTGAGATCAGGGCGCTGTCACCAGAGCTGGGCATGCTGCAGAGTATTTTCGAGGAACTGCTGGGCTGGGCCCCACCTCAGCCTTCAGGGAAACCCAGGCTCTTGATTCCTCTTTCCAGCCTTGTTTCACCAGACTTCTCTTTTGTGGTTGAAGCCTGTGGTTGCCCCCCTGAAACCGATTGCAACGTCAGGCTGGGATCAGGGGAGCAGCAGCAGGCTCCCAGCTGGTGCGCAAACACCCCCCCAAAAAAACCCAAACCTTGTCCCCTCTCCTCTCAGTTAACCCAAGCTTCCCCACTCAGCTCAAACCTTTTCTTCGCAGCCAGAGTGACCTCTCACCTGGGGCCTGCCTGCCCGGTGTGTAAGCCCCTGAATAACCATAACCCACTCTCCTGCGTTACGCATCAAAACGCACACAGGCTCCTCCCGGACACCAGGGCTTGGCAGGTGAGCTGTGGGTAAAAGCACAACCGCCTGTACAAACGGTGCTGTTGAGGGCTGTCACTTCTCCTTCTCCTCAGCAGAAGGAGACTTCTTCCCCTCGCAGTCTCACAGCAGTGGTGTTCATCAGTAATCAGTGCAGCACGAGGGTTACCCAGACGCAGGAGGTTCCCTGTTCTGTGGGTGCAGCTGGCGCAGCCTCGCTGTGTCCCAGTGTCTCTCCAAGGCCACTTCAGGGTTGGCCTGGAGAGCGGGGCTGGCTCAGGCTGTCTCTTGCTGCAACGTGGCGTGTGGCTCTGTGCTGCCTCCCAGCCCGGCTCTAAAGGTAACCCGGGCTTTATGTGGTTAAGGAGCCACTTTGCTCGGCACGGCTCGTCGTACCTGCCGCAGCCAACCCGTCAGCATCTTTTGATCTATGTAAATCCTGTGTCGATGAATTCAGCAGCTTCCTCTTGAAAACCTTTACCGGGTGACTTTCACACTGCCCCCACAGAGCCCTGTTCCTTGAAGGCAGTGGGAGCTCTGGGTGTGGCGGACAGTCAAGATCAGACCTGTAAATGCGGAGATAAAGAGGAGTGCATCAGTAGGAAATGCTCTTGGGGAACAACATATTCCTCTGTCATCAGTTAGAAGCTCAGGAATAGCTTCCCTCCGACACGTGAGAGACTGTTTCCTCAGCGTAATGGTCTCATCGAGCTTTCTAGTAGGTGGGGGACATAAAAGCTCGCTTGTGCTAAATAACTGTCCAGGCCATCTAATGAAATCCGTTTCTGAGGAAGGATATGCAAATCCGTGTGGTTGCTCCAAGGGTGTTTTCTGACCTCTTGTGCAGGATTAGCATATCCTGTGGCAGGGCCCAGTCCCCAGCAAATTGGCCTGCTGTGTGCTGTGCCCCAGAAATGTTTGATGTGGCTCTTCAGGTGCTCAGCCCCAGGGAACATGTTCTGCTGTGTCCGAATCCCTTCGGTCCTCTGACAGCCTCCTTCATTCCCTGGCTCTTCCCGAAATACCCTTGGCAGGTCACTCTGGAGTGATGTGCTGCTGCTGTCCGTTTGATTGCTGGGTTTGTTTAATGAACGTTATTCCAGCTTTCCTCCTGCCCTTCTTCTCCCCTCAGCGCTTCGTAAGCCAGCGGCAAGGACTTCCGTTAAAGGACAGATGGAGAAACGCTGTTGGCAGCACTGGACATCACTGCTCGCCTTGTCTGCCTGCCAGCATGCCCTGCCCTCCTCCCTTGCCCTGCTACCACCGCTCTGCTCCTGCCACCACCCTGCCTGGGGACTTCGTGCTTCTGTGGGGCCAAGTGCCTCTTCCTGAGCTGTTTCATCATGTTGCTTGAATCACGACCAGCAGCGGGGCTAATAAAAGAACCTTTGAGTGCTCTGCAGATGGAAGATGTCATACTGGGAAAATCAATCTGCAGATCTGCTCTTTGATGCAATCTAGCTGCAGGCAGAGGCTTTCATGTACGGCAGCATCTTCCCAGGCAGATTATTTCCTTGCTCACATTGCGTACAGTCGTGCAAGTCCTGGGGTAAGCAGCTTTGCACTGCAGCGCTTTTCTAAACCCCGCTGGAGGTCCTTTCTTATCTGGGCTGCTTCCCTTTGGGGTGTTTTGGGATGGATGAGAGAGAAAACAGGCTGTCAGTGACTGTCTGACTCGGTGAATCTAGTCCTGGGGTTACCACGTAGTGACCCAACAGGGGACTGCTGGCAGGAGCAACCGGCTTGGTGCGTGTGAGCTGCAGTCCCCTCTCCACCTGGCCCCCAGTGCCAGGCACAGTGAGCTATGCAGGGTGATAGAGTATCTAGCATGTCCAGTTGCTTGGGACAAGGCAGGAAGCTGTTTTGACAGCGTTTCCATCTCATTTCCTCAACATTTTTAAAGTGAAAAGCAAAAGTACAGCCACCTCCATGGCCAGGAGCGAGGTGATGGGATGAGGCAGGAGCTCTGTTCAGACAGCTGTGCAGTAATGCTCTGCAGTCTTGTCAGGAGATGAGACACAGTGAAACATATCGTGGAACTTCCTTCTGTTGCTCATTATCGCATTTGCCCCTAGAAACAGCAGGAAGCTCCCAGCAGGCCCCGTGTGGCCCATGCCAGCCTCCAGCGACCCCCAAGACAGAGGAAAGGGCATGTTATCTCCTGCCACACACTGAAACAGCCATAAACCCAGCCCGTGGACTCGTTAGGCTTTCGCCAGCCAGTGTTTTGGGCAGGAGTTTCTTGTTTTCTGTCCGTTTCCAACAGCTAAGACTAAAAATAGCACATTGCCACCTAATCTAATCCAGCCTGACTCAGCGACTTTCTCCCAGGGTCATTTGGGGTTTATCTCAACGTCGGTTACTGAATATTAACTGCCGTCCACAGGAGAACTCCTAGTCAGCGCCGGTGTAGGGTGAGGGTTTGTGAGCTTCGTTGATGAGGACCCTTGCAGTGGAGATGGGCTCCCAGAGCACCTCCCGTCCCATTTGCCTCTAACCCCCTCCCTTCCACCCAGAGCCGACCTTAACTCTCCTTGTGGCAGCAGGAGAAGGCAGTTCTTCACGTGGGAAGGCAGCAGTGGGGTAGTGCCGGTGTGCTCTGCCTTCAGTATGAAAAGCAAGCGGGTCTTGTCCTTTATAGAAACAGTGGTTTTGGGTGTTCTAAGCTTTTCTTTCTTATTTTACTTCTCATCGTATGTTTTTCTCCCTGTTTTGCCGCCCACAGCCCTGGCAGGTGGTTTTCTCCAGGAGGTGCCCCTGTGCATTACCCAGGGACCGCGCGGCCGGCTCTGCTCCGCGTGGCACGTGAGAGGGGCTGCTGAAGGAGCAGGGGCAGGGTGCCGCTCCAGCCGGGGCGTTCTCCTCCAGCCACCCCGGGTTCCCAGGTAAGCAGTGCTAACTGTTTGGCAGCGCTCTCTGTATCTAGCAGTCTGTCCTCCTTCCCTGCACAGCTTCCTCGTAACAGTTTGGTCTCTTCATTGCTCTGCTGTTTGTTCTTCCAAGGAGCAGAAAGGTTGTTTCACTCCAGCTCTCCAGTTAATGGCAGACAAAAGGAAGTGGGTGTGAAGTGGCTTATACGCGCACTGTGGAGACCTGGTGCCCTTTCTATTTATAGCCCTGCCTGAACTTTCATTCATTTAGTTGCTATTTTGGTACAGCAAACATTCCATCCCCAGGGGAAAGTACGTGAGCAGTGCAGGTGAGCCGGAGGGAAAGCACCTCGGTCATGCAGACAAATATTTAATGGCCCAGAAACCACTGCTGTTCCCAGAAAGCACATACAGCCGAGGTGATACTGGAGGGAGGCTTCCCTCCCACCGTCATGCAGCTCATCAGCAGAGCAGCGCTCTGAGGTAAACCCAGGCCTTTTCACTGACCTCACACCACTCATTAAATTCTAAAGGGAAGGAATTTTTAGTATTTCTGTTCTCAGCAGAATAGGTTTGTCCCATAAAATGAATCCTCTTGGTCACCTCCCACGCTCTGCCCTCTGAGTCAAGAGCTGGCTAACAAGCGTGAAAGGCTGCAGGCAGGTTTCCTAGTCCTGGCCGAGGGGGTTTCCCTGGCTGTTGAATGTCTCACATCTTTCATCACGAGCTTTGAGTGCTTGGCTTGGCAAAGTCCATAGTACTGCAGAGCAGGCTGGCAGAGGGGCCTGCGCCGGTGGCGTCTCCTGGGGCCTGAGGCACATGCTTCCAGAGAACCGTTTGCCGGTCTGTGCCAAGGCAGTCTGAACGCCACTGAACTTAGTGAGAAACCGAGAGACTGGGCACGTGTCGCTTCCTGCGGGGTGAGTTACAGGAGGGTGAGGGGATGCAGGGTTTGATTCCTTGCTGATAAAGAAAGCAGGAGTTGCAGGCCAGCGGAGGGGCTCCTCAGCGCTCTTGGACAGGTACTAGCATCTGTCGCAAGCATCTTCCCTGCCTGTGGGAGAGGCACCGCTTGCCACGTTTTTCTCTCCTCCGATCCTGCCTTCTCACGCATGCAGGTCTTTGTTGACCCAAGCTGCCTTCACAGGGCTGGATTACCCGCTCTGATCAGCGCTGTAGCCGGACGAGGAACCTAGCTGTAACACAAGGCACACTGACTGCTGCTCAGGGGGGACCTTCGCTAGGAATGAGATACCCACCCTGCAACCATTTCACTGCGGTCTCCGTTTCAGCTCGGGGCTTTGCAAGGTGTGTGCTGGGCCCGCTGTGTAGCACCAGCTTCCAGCACTGCCCCGGGTGTCGCTGGCATGAGGATCTGGGATCCCCTTCACCCAGCACCTGTCCCCAGCTGCTACCCCCCAGCTATTTCCATGCACCTCAGCTGGGACAGGACGAATTCCCACCCAGCAGCTCCCCGCACCGCTCCTACCTAACCCAGGGGTGTGGGCTGCAGCTGCAGAATCCTCTCATCAGTCAGTTAACTGGCTGACACTGATGCCCATCTCTGCTTCTGCTTCTGGAAGCAAAATAAGAATTCTTTGCCCGTTCCTGATGGATACTGAGGACACGGATGGGAAATGGCATTTGCCTCCAGCCGTTGGTTGTTTTATAAAAGGAAGTTGAATGTGCTCAGTAATTTTATGACCAAGAGGAGCCTCTTTCTGTGTAATAGAGGGGAGGTCACCCAGTCATTACACAGGAGATAATAGAGTAGAGCCACTAGTCTCAGTCTGAAGAAAACAGAGAACCCGTTACTCCAACCTCCCTCTAACTGCACATGAGTTTCTCTGCAGAGGTGGAAGGTCTTCCACGGGATGGAATAACAGCAGGGAGAACTCCACTGACCCTCTTCTGCTGTCACTGTGCAGGAGTGAACAGCTTCACGAGCGCCTTGTTGAACAAGCATCTCGCTTTCTCTCCGTTCCGGAGTTGAGATCTGAGGGCAGAAGCAAACCCTGAGAAGGGAGCTGTCCTGTGACTGTACCCGAAGATGTGTGCATTGATACTGACATCTCCTCTGGCTTGAGCAATCGTGGACGTGGGGCGAGGTCATTCACACTTTCATGTGCTAGCCAGCGAGCTGAATTCTCACACCCTTATCTATTACACTGGCTAAGGCGTCGCTCTGTTTTCTCTTCAATCTGCATAACCAGGCGTTGAGCAACTGGAATGTCATTCCAGAAATTCTGACTGGCTTGGGCGTGTGCTCCTCGCAGGAATTACTTCTGGGAATCGCTCAGGAGGGCCAAACAACCTGGCTTCCAAAAATTACGTTACTGTACAGCGTGCATTTAAATGGATGACATAATTTAGCCAGTCATGATCCCTCTGGTGCAGAAGGTGATCCAGCTCCTGGGAGCCCTGTGCCATTTCCAGAGTTAGAGTGGTTATTTATAGTGGTGTGTTTGCCAGCAGGCAATCAATGTTTATTTAATATTTTCCATTGTTTCAAAGTTGCAGCAGCACTCTCCATCCTCCCACAGCCCCGTGTCTTCATTGTTCATTTCACTCAGCCACAAGCAGGATGTGTTCCCGCAGGACAGTGTCCGGCCAGACACAGAGGGCACGGCCCTCCCGGGCACCAGAGCGGCACCAGGAGCCCCCTGGACTGGCCCAAGCGGGCAGAGGTTGGGAGCAGCCTGGCACAGCCAAAGGTGTTGTCTGCGTTGCTGCCTCACATGGAGCTCCCCTGGCTTTGCTTACACCACAGCGGTGTCTGAAGGCTACATCTCACTCATCGTCTGTGCTGTTTACAAGCTGGCTGGCACTTGGGTTTTCACCTAGTTAGCTCGCTCTCCAGGGAGGACAACTCACTCCGCAGAGCCAGAGCTGCTCACACAGAAGCTCCACCCTTCCTGGCAGCATGGCGGTCCCTGGCTGTTGGAGCAGCAAAGCCCAGCGTCAGAACAGCCACCAGAAGGCACAGGGACATTGCTTCAAAAAGTATAATGAAGAGTTCTGCCCTTTTCCTTCACTTGTCGGCTTCTCTTTTTATGGTCTTTTTTTTTTCTGGTGCTTTAGGGGAAGCCGGGGGTCTGACAAAGCAGCTGAAATAAATGGGACTCAGAGGAAAGCAAAGCTGAAGACTCTTTGGGTGCCTGTCACCGAATGGCAAGGGTCAGTTTGGACATTGGCAGCTCAAGGGAAAGACACTTCTGAGGCAGGGAACAGGCAGTAGGGAGCTGTTCGCTGTTCAACGCAACACAGAAAGCGAGGGCTCAGTCTAGCTTGTACCTGCAGAGCTCCATCAGATGTTATCTAGTGGGTACTGCTGGTGTTTTAAATATGGTCCAAAGCTCGTTTGTCTAAAGACAGCTTTGGAATGAGGCTTTGAAAAAGAAAAGAAGAGGCCTTGAAGGGGCATAATGTTCTCCCAGCAAGCCAACGGGACGAGACTGAGTCACGAGCCGCCCTGAGTCACGAGAACTCACCAAATCTGCGGAACAGGAAAGAAATGCATTCTGCACTGTGTGCCACACACCAGGCTCTGGCGCTTCTTCTCAAGGCTGGGGTTGCCATTCTGTTAGCATGGTTCTGCTGCTGCCGTGAGCGCGTGGCTGTGCGGCTGCCTGGCCTCAGGGGCTGCCTCCGCGCTTGGGGGGCTTTGGGG
>NW_010399829.1:42205-46665 GCF_000710305.1 Buceros rhinoceros silvestris
CTGCTCCTGCGGTGAGCGCTTGTCTGTGCGGCTGCCTGGCCTCAGGGGCTGCCTCGCTGCTTGCGTGGCTTCGGAGACCCGCTCCAGTCACATCACTGGACCCAGACCACCCTGGGCTCCCTGAGGGCTGCAGGGCAACGTGCCTTCTTTGGTGCCTGAGCTCCTGTCAGGTGGGCACAGTGACTGACCCCGGCCCTTCTGGAGGGCGCCCCAAGTTTTGCTGTGAGCTCCTGAGCATGTGGAGAGCATTGACCAGGGGAGCTCCTGCCTCCTGCAGACCATGGCCATGCGTGCAGTGTGGAAGCGGAGGAGTGTGCTAGAGGTAGTGGCGTGACTTTGTGGTACCTCGAAACATGGTCTCCTTCAGAGCACTGACAATCCGAGATAAGTCCAGCTGAAATGGTCAGGAAAGCTGCCCCTTTGGAAACGTGGGCCGGCAGTGGTGCCTCAGAGAGCTGGGATGTGTGCTGAGCTTACCGTACAGCCACCGCTCCGCTGAGCCTTGTGCAACTGCCACCATTAGCATTAATGAGTGACGAGGCTCCTGCGCTCGTACTGTTCCTAGAAACAGCCTGCTGGGACCGGACTCTTTTGGACTTGTCAGGGGAGGTAGATGGAGCAGAGGGGACCTGCGGATGTTGATGCTTTGTGGGATACCTGGATCCAAACCCAGATGTGGGTCTGGCCTTCAGCTGTGAATTTTCAAAAATAATTAAAAAAAAGGCAAACCCAAAGCTGCCCCTGTCCAGGATCGACTCTGGATTCTGGTTAGGAGTGAATTTGATATCCAACTGGTGTGAACATAGGGGACAAACTTAAAAGCTACGAACTGAAGGGTAAAAAGGCTCCCCAGACCACGACGATAACCTGCCGTGGAAATCTCGTTTAGTCCTTGCTGCGAGTAAGATGAGCGTACCTGCCAAATGGTAACATTTCTGGTACTGGCGCGCAGGAATGACCCCCAAAGAAGCCTTCTCCCTTAAAAGGAAGATGTACAAAGCCCACGAGTGTAGCTTCACCCATCTCACTGATGCCAAGAAATTGGTTTTGGTTTCTAGTGACTGAACTTCTTACTTGGTTCTGGGCCAGCAAGGTAAACCTCAGTTTTCTGGGGCTGGCAGACCTGAAATTGAGGTCTCGGGTTTGTATTGTCTCTCCAAAGGCTGCACTCGCTCTCGCCAGGGACGATTTGCATGGCCAGACGAGGCAACGGCGCAGCCGTGTACTTAGCTGCACAAACCGGTACTGATTTTGCTTGTGCAAAATGCAAACACCCTCAATTACCTGTCGACAGTCCTCGCCAAGGCTTGAGATGTCTGATCTGCTTGGATGTGGCACTTCCTATCATGTGCCCTGGCAGCTGCGCAGGGCTGCGTTTGGGGAAGAGCCTGGAGGGAGATGAGGCAGAAGATGGCAGTTGAAAGGCGAAGGGATCAAAGGCAGGTGATTAGCATCAGAGCCTCTGCTGAGGCCCGGGTGTCTGAGCGCAGCCTTCCCCTGGATCGCACCGAGAGATGGGTCACTCCTTTGTGTGTGTGCGGGCGTCTCGGGGAAGGGGCAGCCCGCGCCCGGGTCACACATCAAACAAGCGCAGGCAGGAGCCCAGACCGACCACATGGCTGGGATCAGTGAGATGCCGCCGGAGATTCCCAGGATGCTCTCGGCCAAACACGAGACCCGGCAGACTGGTGGGAGGCGGGCAGGTAACCGGAGGAGAAACGTTGGGCTTCTGGAGCGCGTAAACAATGGAAACCACCGACCAGCCGCACTCGCTCGGGAAAATGGCTCTGCGCTTTCGGGGCCACACAGCTGGCCAGATGCTCAGGCTTGAAAGGCAGCGACTCAAACCGAGGACCAGCCTCTGCTTCACCACCTCGTGCCTAAAAGCCACAACACCCTCCAAGCCGTGGCAGAGTGGTGCTGAGGAGAAAACTGCCCTGCTGTTGGAGACACTGCGTGAGCGGCTGCAGTGCCGAGCCTCGTGCTGGTCTGTGGATATGGACCAGGAGGAGCTGGGCTGAAGTAAACCATTCTTCATGAGTAAGCGGGAACAAGGAAGAACTCTGCAGACTCCCTTCGCCGCTCTCACGCTGTTTTGCAAGCCCGAGCAATCCTGGTGTTCGCGGCAGACTGCAAAAGCGCATTTGGCTGCCTACACCCGCCGTGGTCTGCAGCACCCGAGGACCCTGTGCTCTGTGGGGATGTTTATAGCGATTCACAGGCTGGGAGGTAGCTGGGGGTTTTCCCAAGCACCAGGTTGGGCACTCAGGGCTCAGCGAGGGGCTGTCTGCCCCATCAGCGCCACAGTAGGGGTGCTGAGAGGAGACTCCTCGAGCATATCCTCTGCTTCTTGCCTGTTCCCTTTGGGTTAGGGAAGTGTCTTCAAAAACCGTGCCTTAAGCACGTCACCCCAGGCCTGCCTTTCTCTAATTGCCTCCTCTAGGCCCAGCATTAGCCATCAGAAGAGGAGACATCAGGTCTCTGCCCTCAGTGGAAGGGCGGTAGGTTCACCCAGAGGGCGGTTTGTTACCCTGTGTACTGAGAGCGGTGCTCTGAGCTCTGGGAAGGTGAATCTCCCCAGAACAGAGGCCGCAGAGGAGGCTGTGGACTTTCCACAAGTGCTGGTTTCCTGAGCTGTGCAGCTTACACGGTTCTACCAGGTACTCCTTGTTCACAAGCATTTAGAGTTTGGAAATACTCCTGTATTTGGATATTGCAAGGACACTAAAAATGGAGGAACGGCTTCTGCGGGGCTGGGAACGTACCTTCAGCTCTCGGTTTGAATCCCCTCCGTGCTGGGCACGGCTGCGGGAGGTACTCCCGGCTCTGTGTGTTCTGTGTGGTGAGTGCGTACGGAGTCACACGTGTGTGCCCAGCTCCCGCTGTCAGCACAAAGAGCAGGTGCTCGGCGCTGTCGTGGGACAGACGTGCTCTGAGGCACTCGGCTGTCTGAAGTGAGCCACCTCTCCTCAAAAACCTGCCAAAGGAGGGTTTGACTTGTCAGTCCCACAGAAAAACATCCGTGTCTGGATGGTTTCATGCGCCATAGAGTTACTGTTCAAAGGACTCGGAAAACCTTTGCTGTTTCCTACTCTAGTTTTAGGGGAATGGGATCTATTCCTTAGGGAAGGGCTGGTACATCATGGCTTACTGGTGGCAACCTCCAAACTTGTTAAAGCTACGTGACAGCGTGTGTCATTTATGCCAAGGGAAGAGCAAACCCCTGAGAGCAGCAGGGGCGGAGGGGTTCTCCTGAAGCCTGGGTGCTTGGTGTTAACACAGTTGCTTTCTTCATGCCCAGTTAGAGCCTGGTGCTTGACTTGGAAGTCAAAAGTAACTGGGGAAGGAATTACTACCTTTTTTTCCTCAGAGGCATGATCCAAAGCTTAAAAAATGCTTCCTGTGAGTGTTTGCCAACCAGTCACCAAACAAAACCACCCCCAAACTCACGGGAGAAAGAGACGGTGCTCGCAGAAGGTAACCCTCTCCTGGGTTCTGCCAGCACTGGCGATGAGCCGTTGGCCTGCTTTCCTCTCGTTCCTTCTGCAGGTCGGCTGCGGTGCTCCGCTCTCCAATCAGGCCCACTGCAGCTCGTGGAGGAGGCGAGAGCGTACGCAGAACGTGTCCACAACAAACGTGTGTCTGCTGTCCCGCCGCACTCCAGCGCAGATGGACAGCGCCTACACGCCTCCGCGGTCCCTGTGGAGCCCCTCGGATCGGAAGGCGACCCTCTCTGCCAAGTAAGATGCTGCAAACGAAACATGGTTCTCTGCGGGAGCTGGCTGCAGCGACACTCAGCCTGCGGGTCCCGGGGATTCCCTCACGCCCGTGGATAGCAGGGCGGTTTAAAGGAGGTGTATTTCTTAGCCTGTCACGTACCTGACGGGGCGTTGTAAAGCTGGTTGATCTGTGCGGGTGCTGCGCTCGGGATGAGCGCTGGTACCTGCGACAGAGGGACTGCTCCTCTGTTCCTCCGTCACAGCTCTCTGTGGGGCTTTGTGCCCCCCCTGCTCGGGTGCAGTTTTAAAAGCTCCCCCATGGTGCAGGATTTCTCCATGGTGTTCAGCGGCCAGGCCCTGCATGGGGAGGCAGGCAGGGCTCAGGGATCAGAGAGCCAGGATACCTCACCGAGACCTCTGGAGATCCTTCCAGATCAACTAGCTCCCTCAGAAACTGCCACTCAGGCCCTGCTCTGTCTCTTTTTTCTGTACAAACCCTGATCTGCTCCCGTCACGCTCTGACATTCGCGTTTTAACTGTACCTTCTCCTCCCAGGGCAAACAACTGACAGAGAGAGATGAAGGCAGCGGCACTGCGGGTGGAGCAGGCCGTGAGAGATGGAAGCTGACAACAAGGGTGAGTCTCCGCTTTTCTCCAGTCTCCCCAGTCTCCCCAGTAACCCTCACACGGCAGCTGACTCCCTGTGGAATAACCGCACTAAGGAGACCCTTCCTTGTCCTA
>NW_010399829.1:46777-52475 GCF_000710305.1 Buceros rhinoceros silvestris
AGGAGACCCTTCCTTGTCCTACGGGAGAGCCGCAGCGGGACTCCGAGCCGCGGGTCCCAGCCCCAGGGGGTGTCAGCTTGACGCGGGCTCTCTCTGTGGGCGTTTCACTATGGTAAGGCAGGAGCAGGAGAGTCTGCCGGAAATGCAAGGGCCAGCAGATCGAGCTGGTAGGAGCTGGTTGAGAAATCCTGGGACAGTGCTATCCCTGCCATCACCCCTGTCGTTAGTCGCCTCTGTAGAACCGGGCAGGCCTCTTCCCCTCTTTGCAGACGCAGCAGGTACAGTCTCCACTTCTGGTCGTGGCTGGGCAGTGCGTTTTTCGTCGCCGTCGGTGGACGGCTTGTGGAGTGCCCACCCGGTGACTGCCGTGCCGAGGGCTCGCCCTGCCCGGCCTGCTCAGGGCTGCGGCGCCGGGGCCTCGGCAGAGGCGTACATTGCATCAAGAGCAAATCCCCTGTGACTCAGCAGCCGGCCGCACCGTTAGAGTGAAGGTGTTCAAAAGATTAGGACGTGTTTGACTACCTGGAACAAAAACAAACATCTCCTCACTCATGGACGCAGCGTTTATAGATCTGCACGCGCCGGATTCTTGTGCTGCGTGTCTCTCCTTTTCTCTTTCGTGGTAATAGCTGGGCATGAGCTTGTGGGTTTCCCTGTTTGTTTTTAAATGCAGCGGATGGAGTGGGAAAAGGTTTTCTGTGCGGGAGGGGAGAGCCTGTTGGTTTGGCTCTGAATGAGGGAACTATAGAGGGAGAGACGTGGGGAAACCCTGGCCTGGTAGGTCCTGCGCACCTTCCTTCCAACTGTTCTGGCGCCTCTCCAAAACCAATGGTGATTTATGCAAGGCATTGTGAGAGGGTGACAGGGGTGTCAGGGTGAATCTGCCTCTTGGTCAGAGGAGAAGACACGCATGCTATTTCACTGGAGCTTGGTGAGGGACAGAGAGAAGGGCAGGCAGGCATCATGCTGAGCAGTAAGGTAGGTGTTGCTGGTATCCGCTGAGGAAACCAGGGTGGTTTCTCATATTAGCAATGGTTCCTCCTCTCATTTTCAGGTGAACAGTTCAAAAACCGTCAACTAGACTGTGCCTGAAGCTTTAGGAGCTTTGGGGAGGGGTGCAGTGTTGTGGTTCAATCAAAGTATAACACATAGGAACACCTCGGGTTTGGAAGGACGGGGAGGCCGAGGCTGGGGTTAGCCAGGCTGTTCTAGCTGCACTGCACCCCTAAAGAGGCTTCTGCCCCTGTTGCTCAGCACCGTGCCAGCCAGGTGGAGGACTTTGTCCCCCACCACACCGATCCCTCGGGGCTGGCCCCTGACCTTGGCTCCGGGAGGAGGCAGGCTGAAAGCAGCAGTTTGATCCCCCAGCAGGAGCCCGCCTGGCCTGCGCACCCCGGGGTGAAGTCCCACAGCTGGCTTTGACCAGGCTCCACTCTTTGTCCCCGGTGCTGTGTCACACCTTCCAGGGTGACAGCTCCTGGCAAAGTCCAGGTGAATGCTGCCACCTACTGAGTCACCAGAGCTGCCTCTGGGACACCTGAGCGTGCTCTGAGCTGTCTGACAGGCAGGCAGGCACACCGTGGCACAGTGCGCTGGGGAAGGGTCTGTCACTGCAGGAGCCGCCAGAGGATCAGAACGTTTCGTAAGCAGCATCAACCTCTTGCACTATGTTTATATCCAGAAACATTTGCTTGGATAGAAGGACTTTGGTACGAGTTTGCTCGATGTGATCTTGCTGTGTAAGGGAGAAGCATCTTCTAAGTCACCCCAAGGATGACGTTACTGTACGTCCCCTGTACGTTCATATCACAGGGCTTGACAGTTTGAAAGGCTCAGAAAAGAGCTTTTTCCAGCCCCCTCATCATCTGGAGATTGAAAGCATTTGAACTCAGAACTCTTGTTGGTCCTCAGCAGCACACATGTACACAGACCTAGAGTAACGCCTGTGTCTCCAGCTCTCCCAGCTAAGTTTCTAACTCTGTGAGGAACTCATTCTACTTGGAAAGTGCCTCCTCAGAGCTGCATGCTGCCTGGTCTGGTCAAGCAGGTCTTTTTCCCCAGTGTTAGGACAAGGCATCAGTTCCCTTGCACTTCTCGTATGGAATCTTAAGCCGAAGCAACCTCCTGTTTAGTCTCATGCGTGGGTCTCTGTGCACATAAAGCAGGCTTTACTGCAGTCAAGGAGTTAAGCATCTCCTGTCCATCCTCCTTTAGATCCAGCAGAGAGAAACATCTCCAGTGGATGGTCCATCTGGATTCAGGTACCTCATTTTAAATTAATTTCCCTTTAGAAGTACCTTCTTCACTGTCTCAAGACAGCTCAAGTTTGGTACCTCTCCACTCAGTGGGTGGACACGGCACTGGCTTCTACAGATAATTCAATACTTTGAGCCCCCTGAAGTAAAGAAGAACACAAGGGCTTGACCACCTGTGTATGGCGGCAGAGATTTAGCAACCGAAGTCTTTAACGTGAGTGGTACCAAGGCCAGATTTACTAGAATCCTATTCTTAAAGCAATTAAGAGCCGATTGTCTAAGGAATGAACTGGAGATCACCACAAAGCTATGAGTTTCCCACCCTCGTCTCGAGTTGCAAAGACCTGGGATCATCTCATTGAAGCGTCTGTCGCAAGTACGCTTTATTGTACTGTTGCTGGGAGGATTATGATAAGGGAACAGAGCTGCAGAGTTAATTAATTAATGGGAGTCAGCGGTGAGTGGGGAGCATTGCGAGGCTGCAGGGTTCTCCTGCAGGTGCCTCTCGCAGGGCTCTGTTGCCCTGGAATGTGCTCTTGGCTGCTGCTGTGAGGTGGGATGGCTTTGATCTGCAGTCACAGGCCTGCTGAGAGCCCGTGGGTGTCTCAGCACTCTCTGGTCAGGCTCCGTGGCAGGAGCAGTTAAACCCCGTTTATGTGGGAGATGATAGCTCCGAAACAAGAGAAGCCAACCCCCCAAAAATCACCAGACACGGCCTGCGCGGAGCTGGGCCCCGTGGGTGCCTGGAAGGGTCTTGTGCTTCAGCTCACATTCACTGTCGCTGAACACCGAAGAGAACTTGCTCAGGAAAAGATGGGTTTCCTCATTTTTTCAGTGATCAGTAGTCGAGTAAGCCCAGCTGGGTTTTAGGTACAGCTGAATGGGACGCTAGTCTGGCTGCCTGCTGACAGAGAGCCCTGCGTGACAGCACTGAGAAGGACTGATAGCAAGGCACTGCCTTCAGAGACTTCACACGCATCGCTTCATCAAAGCGTGACTCAAGACATCTCTCAGCGAGTTGCTCCAGACGTAAGTTATCACGTGAATCCCAAGCACATTCCACTCTGCCTCTGAAATGGGGAGAGCACATTTCTTAGAATTGTAATTGTAATTGCCAATATTACATCCTTCCGCTTTCAAACAGCTGTAAGAAGAAAGAGATGATAGGCCTGGGATACTCTGCCCGTGCTGGGAACTAGCAAAAGCTTCCAGCAAGAAGAGCTCATCGCTTTGAAACGTGCCTGGTTGTTTAGAAAAAAGAACAAAGGGTGTCTGCACAGGCTGCAGCGGTCCAGTGAGGAGCCTGGGCTTTCCGAGGGGAGCTGTGGTTGCTGCTTCTCTACATGCACACAGGGACTGGTTTGCACTGTCCTCTCCTGCACTGCTCAGAGAGGGAACCGCGGGCCGGAAATGCCCTTCGCTTCTCTGCTTGGGTTACGGTGCAGTGAGTCACAGTGCGAGGAGAAAGCAGCTGGCAAAGGCAGAAGGGATGGGGAGCCTGCCCGCGGCCCAGCTCTGTGCTGCGGCGCAGCGCAGGATCTTTGCCTTGTTTTCCCAAGGAAATGAATCTTAGCTGTTGTGCAATGCCTCTGTCTCGTAGTCCCCCTCGAACAAGAGGCCAAAGTCAGACACACGTCAGGGATCTCAAGGATATGATGAGCATGTCTGCGTCGTGAGTAACAGCTCAGTGAGGAAAGACCAAAATCCCCCCGTGCCTCCACTGAGCACAAACTGCAGTGGGAGCTCAGCTCTAGGCGCCCGCAGGATCCAGCTCTGGCCACCAGTCTAGAGGAGACCTGGGCTCATCAGGCCCTACAGAGTGAGTCCTGTGAGCAGGGGCTGCATGGGACAGGCAGAGGAGTGAAAATAAGAAAGCTGCAGGAAAATGCCTTTCTAGAGCTCAAGCCCATCCTTCTGTCCTTCTTGCTCTGATCTCAGTGTTTATGCAAATAACAGGATAAGCCTCAGGGAGCTGAACCAGCTGGCTGTTGACTTAGGCAGTCGTCAGCTCACCGGCCAAGGGCACCCTCTGCTCCGGGAGGATGAAAGGTCAGTGTGAAACCATGGTCTGGTTTAACACTCCTGGCCTGGGTCAGCAGCATAACGAGCACCCCCTGCTCTCACTGCACGTGCTAGAGCGGCTCTGGGGTGTTCATGGAGCCAAGCGGGTCCTTTGGAGATCACCTCTAGGGGAGATACCTTTTCTGGATCAACGCTCTCCTCTTCTTCTCCTCTTGGTTTGTGAATAGCAGAAATCAACAGCATCCTAGCTATGCGTTTGGTGGGCGTAAGAGACTGACTCATTAGCTTAATGGAGAGTTATCTGGGCAATAAAAGCATGAATAAGAGTATGTGACAGTGAGTCACCTCTGATTGTGTGCCTGGGTGGAACAGATGCAGGTACCATTTTGCTAGGGATTGGTGCAGGGCAGAGTTCACCGTGGGTTCAGGAAAGGTAGGATGCTTTTCTGTGGCTCAGCTAAAGCCCTTTAGCTGCAAGGCAGCATTGCCAGGCTTCCCTGGGTTCACTTCACCAGCAGCATCACCCAAATAGGGTCAGTCCTGCAGGATGGAGAGGTCTTCACCTTCATCTAGGGGCTTAGAGGTGACATTTTGGTTCAGAAGGAGTATTTGTGACTTGTCTCGGGCAAGTGTTCTCTCCACATCAAGCCTAAGGCTTTTGGAGCGACCCGCGGTCTTCATGCCTCTTAGGAGGAGGAGGAGGTTTGGGGAGGAGGCTCATGCGTGCCTGCTGAGATACCTCAATCTAGACGGTCAGCAGTCATGAGATCCTAAGTTACTGGTTGGTTTTTAAAGCTCTGGCCTGGAATTTCTGATGGGTGATAGATGCCAGAAAGTGAAATTACTCTTGTGAATCATGTGAGGGAGTTACAAAACTTCGCTGGCACCATTACACAACCAACAATTGCGGCTGGTTTGGGGAGAAGAGTCTCCACCCCGAAGTATGGTCTGTGCCACTGCTCCACTCACGTTTTTCCAGGGCCTGAACTGGATCTGCAGGTGCTGCTGAAGTCGCTCTGTGCACGGCCGCACGGCAGGCCCGCGCTGCAGCTGGCCTGGTGGAGCTTGTGAGCCTTCTGATAACCAGGGAGGGAGAGCAGCCAGGCCTGGCGATGCAGATGTGCAGGTAGGACTTCGCTGCTGCGAACATCGCAGTTACATGATGCTTCTTGCCTCAAGCTCAAAGCTGACTTCAGCAAACTCAGTGTGGCCAGTCCCCGTGGGGCTGGGGTGTCACCTGCCCCTCCACCATCATTTGTGGAGATCCTTCCCATCATTCTCATCATCTTCATAGAGGATCATCTTCCCCCAGCGAGCTGAGCCGGAGCCCCCAGCCCGCCTGCATCCCAGCAGGGAGCAGACAGGCAGCACAATCCCGCCGCCACTGCAAGCACCCGCATTTGATGTGGCTGGGGGCCCCA
>NW_010399829.1:52615-53357 GCF_000710305.1 Buceros rhinoceros silvestris
CCCGGCCGGCGCTGCCTGCTGCTTTGACACCGAGGAGCTGGGGGAGTTCACCGCGGAGTCAGAAACAAACAGCACCGACGGAAAAGTACTTGCCCCCTCTGTCTCAGAGCTCTGCAAAGCCACCAGACAGTCGGTCCAAAGTGCCACACACGTATTAGGACTTGGGAATGGACTGAAATCATGCGGCTGCTGATGACGGGGCAGAGGAGTCTATAGGGCACATTGCTCAACCCTCTCATGTCTTTCTGCAGCCGGGGTGGCCACTCTGCCAGGGGAGAGCTGCCAAGGCGATCTAGCAAGGCAAGGGCCAGACTAATATGGCGTGTTGGAGCAAATACCTTCACTCAGACCTCCAGAGTCAGGGCAGCACTGACACGGGTCAGTGCTGGTGTGTGAGCTGTGCTGTTAGTGTGCACAAATAACGAGTAAACTTCACACACAGACTGAGTGGGTTTTCCCCCTGTGCCCCATCTGTGCCAGGACCAGTGAGGTCAGGGAGCACTTCTGTTCTGGGAGGTGTTTTAGGCTGTGTTAGGAATACAGGGCTGGGCAGGGGGTCAGCGCACACCCTGCTGAGGGGCTGCACCCCTCTCACTGACCCTTCAGCCGGCTGCAGGCACAAGGCTGCTCTTTAGCATGTGTTCCACAGCCACCGTGCGGATTGAGTACCAGCTCGGAATCAGGAGCTGATGAATCCAAGCTTAAGGGTTTGCAAATCCCTTCTGACAAAAAAAAAAAAAAA
>NW_010399829.1:53438-53730 GCF_000710305.1 Buceros rhinoceros silvestris
AAAAAAAAAAAACAGGCCACCCCAGCCTGTAAAATTTGACACTCCTGCTTCTCAGAGACTCAAACCTAGTTCTTTGTGCCGGTTTTGTATGAGCCTTATCCCTAAAAGAAAAATACTCATAAAACCCACAAATTCTTCATTTGTGCCAAGCCACCAGTCCACAGAGGTGAAACAGTTCTCTGGAATTTAGTCTGCATGAAAGCAGCCACCAACAAGAAACTGAGAAGTGACACTATCAGTGAATTGGAAACAAGTGGTTTGCTGTTTCCGGGAACCGCTGGCCTCAAAGCTT
>NW_010399829.1:53893-54763 GCF_000710305.1 Buceros rhinoceros silvestris
TAGAGACAGCGGTGCTGATTTACTGGAGCTGTGTGTGTAAGGTACCGAGTCTCTTCTCCTCCCTAGGCTTCTGGTCACTTCTGGTGCACTTCTCCTCCCTAGGCTTGGCTTTCCGACTGTCTTACGCCTGTCTGCCATGATGGGCCCTAGTCCCTCTGTCTGGCAAACTGTCTGTAAGGTGCTTGGTCCCTGAAAAGCAAAAGGGACACGAAATGCATTATGACTATTGTTATTACTATTATTATTACTATTATTATTACTATTATTATTTGGGAGGATTTCTTTTTTTTTTTTCCTACTTGTCTTCAGGTACCACAACAAACATTGTGGTTTGTCGTTGTGCTGATTGTTCTTTCTAGCTCCTCAAAGAATCGGTGATAACATCAGCAGACGCCGGGGAGCAGCATGGTTTGCTGTCTGCCACTGGGCTGCTTTGGGCGCAGGGTGCTGAGCTACTCGTCTCGGTGAGGATCAGACCACTATTGCTAAGGACAGGTTTTTGTGGGGAGTTTAGTAAGACCAGGACCCAGCAGCGTTTAGCCCGGTCAGTCCATGGGCAAGTCATTTGTTTGTGCGCACAACTGCAAATCAGACATGTGATGGTTGTGGTAATTATGGGCTCAAATCCAGCTGCCATTACAGTCGGAATTTTCCACTCAGCTTAAGACGTCCCCTGTGATCCAGCGTGAGTCCTGCAGACAGAGGCCTGTCCACGAGCCCATTGTGTTCACCTCTGCCTTGTCTCACGTGCCGCAGAGAAGCCGGGAGTAAACTGCTGGGGTGATGCTTGTCCTCCAAACAGCCCCCGAACTCCTCTGGCACCTAAGAATGGGGGGAGGCTGCTGCTTGTGCCGGGAGTGTCTCAAAACC
>NW_010399829.1:54933-55354 GCF_000710305.1 Buceros rhinoceros silvestris
GATCCCAGTAACCTGTGGCTTCTCTGGGCGTCAGCAGGCCCCTGTCAAGTGAGGTCAACGGGTGCGCACCAGCCCTGCAGCGGTGGAGCTGAACCACAGATCGGGGCCCAAGCCTGAGCATCAGGCCCTCTCCAGAGGGAAAAAAGAGCGAGCTCCTCTCCCAGTGCTACGCCCTTCCTCTGCAACCTCTCCCCTATATCCAGGTTGCCCAATTCCAACAGGATTTAGCTCACAGCTGGCACTTTGCAACGCTTTCCTCCTGTCACCCTTGTCTGCCCTTCGCTGGTTCTTAACCGCTGTGTCACATGCCTCGCATTGCGTGACCTAATGGTTGGAGACTTTGGACTCCATTTACATATATAAACAAATAAGAAGATAGACCTGCAGCTGCTGTGGCCGGCTGGGCGCGGGGCCAGCGACG
>NW_010399829.1:55474-58266 GCF_000710305.1 Buceros rhinoceros silvestris
TGACTTTTAGCGGGGCAGCAGATATGCCTCACACAAAGAGGTCCTCAGTCACAGCCGACGGCCGCGAGCAGAGCCTGAGCTCTCCTCGGCCCTTCTCCCGTGAAGGTGAGGTACAGTGAGAGGAAGGCCCAGAGCACCAAGCCCAGCGGTCTCGGCTCCTTTCTGTGCAAGCACCTTGCACCTGCTCCCGCACACAGCCCCGGAAATGTGACGGGTGCTGCGGCAGTGGTTGGGCATCAACACACAGGGGTTGAGATGCGGCTGTATCCCTGACACAATCCAGACATTGCTTCCTGCAAGACTTAAGGAGAAAAAGGATTTAGTTCAAGCCCTGCTTTGTTTCAAGGGCACTTCTCTTTCTGGTGAGGGGGTTTTGAGAAGGACATGTGAGGAACCGAGCTTAATAAATGATCTGTCATGGTTTTAGTAGTTAACGTATCTTGGCATTGCGTGAAAAGCCTTGGTAGCTCCTGCGGCAGGAACAAGAGTGCCCACGTATTTCGAGTCAGGCGTGTGTTTAAACACTTGAGCCAATCAAAACTCCAGGGCAGCACAAGTTTCATTAGTACTAATCCAGTGTTTCACCACAGGATACTCTAATTGTTCCTCATCAGGAAGATGTGATCCCAGGAACAGAAAGATTAAGCTTTTAAGAATCTCAGATGATAGCATCCAAAGTGATAATGAACTGCCCGTTCATCTCGTAGACTTTGATGATAGCAACCAGAACACATGCAAGTTGGGCAGCTGGTTCTGGGGACAGATGTCCCCTGGATTGCAGCAGATCACCGGTGGCAACCCGTCATGGTTTGAGGAATCCCCGTGCGTCATCATTCTTTGCTCTTCCAGGTCAGTTTTCCCAGGACCTTCAGGACCTTTGCAACCCCCTAATTAAGCCTCTCTGCTCCGTTGAGAAATCAGCGTGTAGAGCCACACAGCATCTCAGCCCAAGCAGTGAAAAATCGAGGTGATTGCTGTGATTTGGGAAATCCTGCACACGGGTGGCATTGGTCCCTAGTCCCAGGCAGCAAGTCTGAACTTCACCCAGCCCTCGGTAACTGTGCAGAAGGCACAGGCCAGGGAGATGCCTTTGGAGATAAAATGGCAAACGAAGGCAACAGAGATCGCCAAGAGAGATCCAGACTGACTCGGGGACATCTGGGAAATGCTGTCTCCGTTAGGACTCGTTCTCTCCACCTAACCCCAGCCGCCCTGGCCTTCTCTCTGCACTGCTGTTCATGGCTGGAAGGCCTTTAGCTGGGATCTGTGGAGGAAAGATGTCTGGAGCCAGGGCGCAACCAGACGAGAGAGCCGTGTGTGCAGTCGCTTCTCCCTCTCTGGTTCTCACACCTAGAAAACGTCTCCCTGCCTCATTCCCTCTGAGCTCTGCTGCAGAGCCCGCCATCCACTGCGGGCTGCGGCTTGAGGTGAGGCACGTGACTCTCCGTGACACGAGTGGCGTCGAACCTCTGCTCCTCACAGTCCCTTCTCACCGTGGTCCTAGAAGGCATTTGCCCCTGTTCCTTGCAGGGCAGCTCAGACAAGTGACATCTGGGCCCAAGCCCCTGCTGAGGGACACAGGCAAGGAGAGTGATGGTTCTCGTTAGCAAGTTACTCCTCTGGCAGGGTTTCATCCTGCCTCGTGTTTTAAACTAATGGGAAGAATTCTCCTGCTCCTCATGTGCAGAGGGTTGTAGGCAAAACCCACGTTATAAAGACAGAGAAGAAAAGAAAACGGTGTTATTGCAGTACTGCAAATGAAAGGGGACTGCAGGCGAGGCTGTGGAACTGCTGGGAACTAGACTGACGAGCAGGAGAGCTGCCGGGCTTCCCTCCCCAGGTGTGCGTGCTGCTGTCCGGAGAAGGCTGTGCTGGAGGAGAGAAGGCAGCACGGTGGGACACTTACAGATCAGCACCTCGGCTCGTCAGCACAAAGCACCGGGGCCCTGGCTCTGTGACTCGCTGTGACAGCAAATGTGCCCTTCTGAGACCAGCTGCGGGGATCAGGCCCCACAGACAAGCGGCTGCGAGGGAGCCAGCAGCTGCCGTGATGTGCGCGGGCGAGGAGGGAGCGAGGAGGAAGGCAGGTGGCTCCCGGGGCAGGGGGTCTGTCTGGAGCAGTGCTACAGCAGTGGAGGCCAAGATGTTTTCCCAGGGCAGGTTAAAGCTGGACAGAAGTCAGCATTAAAGACAGATCCAGAGATAAACCAGCTCAGATTTGCATCGATTCACTTGGCCACATCATTCACAAACACACTTTGATCTGGAGTCATCTGTTGCTGTAATTACTGCAAGGTGGTTGGTGCAAACACACTTCCCACTGTGGCTGGGTCACTGCAGCGGGGACTGGCTTGCTCTAGCACTGACCCAGCCCACGTTCCCCTTCCCTTCTCTGTTGGAAGCTCTTCACGCTGAGGGTTATCCAGCAGATACCTGTTCTCTGGATGCTGAACTTCCTTGGCCAGCAGTCGGTCAGTCAGCCCTTTACTGCCTGCGTGAAGCAGTCACCGTGCAGGGAGGCTCTGGTGTGAGGGAGAGCTGTAGAGAGCTCCTGACTGCTGAGCCGTGCCCGGGGGGAGCTCAGGATCAGACAGTTCAGGTGCTTATCTGCGGGTGATCGCTGCACCTTTTGATGTTCCCCTGCTGCTGTTTGGACAGGCCCATTCAGGAGCTGTTCCAGCAAAGCCACTCCACTGTACGGCTGTAGCAGAGTAAGACAGGGTCTGGTCCTCGGTGCAAACGTGCCTCGATAAAACAGGTGCATTTTCTCTTCTGCAGCTCCCTGCCTCCGC
>NW_010399829.1:58741-59222 GCF_000710305.1 Buceros rhinoceros silvestris
GCCGGCAGGGCTGGCACTGAGACAGCACGGCTCGTTCCAGAGGCAGGACCAGAACGAGATGCAGACATCTCCGGGTACGGCAGGGAAGAGGCAGAGGCCCGCGGACATACCCCTCACTCTCAGGCCCTTCCTTTCACAACCACCCGAATGTTCAGATACTGCCAGCAGAACATCCCTCTCTTGGGCTGCGTACCTCCCCGTCCTGCTGCAAAGGTCCTTCACCTCCTACCAAGCGTGGCAAAGCCTTGCAAAGAGGCTGCAGAGACCGGATGCCCATTTTATGTTAGACATTGCCTTGGTGTCATCTGAACTCGCTGCTCTCTCTCTTTTCGTGCCAGCAGCAGGAGTGGCACCAGAGGGCTGAGTCATGGGCAGTGTGCCCTCGACTCCGCCAGGGTAGCCCAGACGCTTGGGTCTTTTAAAAAAATCCTCCCTAAAGCTGGTGTCTGTCGCCCCAGTGCACGGCTGGGGTTCCACTGCG
>NW_010399829.1:59298-63150 GCF_000710305.1 Buceros rhinoceros silvestris
GGCTGGTTTACCAGTGTGGTCCATCGCCAGCTGGGAAAGCAAGGGGCTTTTTCCTGGTTTTATCGGCATGCACTTTGCCGTGTTGGTGGTTTCCGCTTCCGCTTACTTGTCCTTCTCTAAGAGCCTTTTCTGGGCTTCTCGTGCTGTGGGTCAAACTCTGACTGGCGCGTTCCAGTCAGTCAAGGTCCAGAAAGGCGGCAGCTTGTCCCAGGCTGTGGTACATTTGTGACATCCTCAACCCTCAGCAACGAAGCCTGGTCTGATGTGGTCTAGGGCTGGATGAGAGCTCCAGGTAACAGGACAAGAGGGGTCTCAAAGGGGTCGAGCCACAGGCAGCAGCCTGGCGTCGCGACTCGAGACAGGAGCAAGCTTCTCTTTCCCGTCACGGTGCGCGTGTGCACCAGTGGTGACCAGGACGGCTGCCTCCGCTCGTCAGCCAGCCTCTCGTGCGGGGTTTTCTTCCTCTTTCTTCTCTTGGGGTTTCCTTTTCACAAGGCCTGCTCCCCTTTCCTCCTGCCACCTCCCCAGACTGTCGTTCTCATACGTTTCTTTGTGTTAGGATTGGCTTTTCGCAGTTAGGCTCCATCCCGTCTCTGATCTGAAATGCAGTTTCCCGTTCCTGCCTTTGACAGACAAGGGTTTTCACCCTTGTCCACATGACACGCGGTGCTGGTACGGCAACAAAACCATTGCATTGTCCAAACAGAAGGTTCATGTCCTGTGGGAGACTGCCAGCTCTGGAGTCTGCTTTACCCCTCGTGTTTTTGAGACATCTCCCGTGACTATTAACACAAACCACTGACTACGTGTTCTCTGGGTCCATCCCGGTTCTACTGCAGGTGCTGTCAGGAAGGAAGCAGCACCTGAGATCTCTCATAGCTGGATGTAACTCGCCTGGCATTAGCGTCACCAAACCACTGAGGTGTTCCAAGCCAAACCTGACCTCTGCCTCTGCCAGCATCGGCCTCCCCAAAGCTCAGACGTGTCGTAACAGCCCAGTTATCAGCTCCCTGGTAGGAAAGCAGGTGGAAAAGTACTGCCAAGACAGACTGCCCTCACCCCCTCATCAAGGGCCGATGACACAACACAGCGTGCTCCGTTTCTCAAGCATCCTCTGCGCTAGGGAGGGACCTCTTCGAAGGCTGCAATAGATGGAGCTGATAAAGTGTGCCTGCAGCAGCTCCGTGGAGCTGGTGGGTCACATGGAGCATCGCTCCCGATGGCAGCTTCCAGAGTTATGTCACATTCGGCTGACCCATGTGTCACCGCCTCAATTGCAGAGAGGATCAAAGCCCTTGAGTTACCAGTAACCTGTACCCTCGAGAAGGGCCGTGAGGAATACTGGTTTTTAGGTCACTAAACAAGCAATTATGTGCCAAGAGGAAATTGCCCAAATATTTGCAGTGCATTGTTACTTTTCTTAATTTCACCTTCACGGTGCGTCAGCTCCAAAGGGTCAGTTACGGTTCCAAAGGGTAGATGTTTCTGTAATTATCCTGGGCCTGCAGTTACACGAAGATGTGCCGGGAGGGCTGTGGGAAACATGGTGGCAGGGCTCAGGCAGGCAGGTACGCCCTGAGCATCCTCACGCGATGATGGCCCTTCAGTGGAAAGCCTCGGGGAGGCAGAGCCAGAGGCCTTCCCGCTCGTTGCTGCTCTGCCTGTTTCGCCCGTATCCGGCCAGACGGCACACTGGCCTCCTGGGACGGGAGTAGTCCTGCCTCTCGAACCAGAAGTGCTAACTGGGAGAGAGGCGATAAAGAGCAGCCCGCTCCGTGAAACTGCGTTTCCTCCCGGCGCTGCTCTGGGGAGTTGTGTAACTCTTCAGCCTCTGCTTGGAGGCTGCTGCTCCGGCCTCTCTTTTCAATATCTGGCTTTTTCCTAGGGCTTGCTCCTGATTCCGGAGCGCGGCTCCTCTGCCAGGAAGGAAAGGCAGGAGAAGCCCCCGTGGGGAGGCCCTGCCAGCAGGAAGGAAGAGGTTAGCAGGTGGCATGCAGCACTCCCACTGGTGGACAGCCCGTCCCTACCGACAGGAAGTGCTGCTGCTTTGAAGTTTATGTGGAAAGCTTTAAAAATACTTACTAACCACCTTGCACAGACCCAGTGATATACGAGAAACGCTTTGCAGTGTAAATATGCTCCCTTGGTACATGGAGGATTAGATAAGGAGAGCAAGCTTCCACCTCCTGTAGGAACACAGCTTGTCATCACCACAGCCTCTGTCTCCAGAGACCTTGAGGTGTTCTTTTTGTTTTATTCATAGCAGATGGTTTCTGTGCCCAGAAAATGACACAAGAAAATGTGTACGTTCGGTTTTATGTCCCGTCCGTAGCACCAGCCAATCACCCAGCCCTGTCCATCTTTATTTCACCCACCCAGTTGAAATGTGTTCCTGTTTCCCAACAACAGCACACCTGGAAAGCAAAAGGAGGAACTGGCCGTCGTAGAGACACAACCCTTCTCCATTCTGCTGCAGGGCCCGAGCCGTGGCTGTCGGCGCCGAGGCCCAGAGCCAGGAGCCGTGGCAGAGTCTCCAGGAGGACGGGGAGGTCCCGTAATCCAGCCAACTGCAGCGGAGCCAGGTGCCGGATGGGAGAACGTCCGTAACCCAGAAAATGTAAGTGGTTGATTGTTTCTGCGAGATAAATACATGTAGAGGTAGCCGGAGCCAGCCTGAACTAACAAGGGCATGCTGGGGCAGGGGAGGTGTGTGAACAGGGAAATGAGAAATCCACTGCTAGTAGGAGTGGGTGGATGTCAGAAAGGATGTGTTCCCCTAGCCAAGATTCAGGCCGGGTGAAACGGGATGCCAGAGAGAAAAGCATGGGCCTGTTGTTCCAGCCCGCTTCCCCCAGGTGAGTATCGTCCATGTTCACGACCAGTTTGCCTCATCCACGAGGCCTGTGCCTTTCTCTGTTGTCCGCTTTCGGATCTCTGCGAAGCAACAGTAAAGGTGGGAGCAAAGACTTTCTGTGTAAGCAGCAATCCTTGGGACAGCCTGGTTCTACCACGAAACTTCGCCTTCCCTGCAGCTCATGGACAGAACTCTCTCCCCTCACCCCTCTGCTGGCACAGAGTGCCCCAAGGCTGACCCAGCTGTACAGAGAGGGAGCGGCTGGCAGAGGGTCCTTGGACATCACCATCCTGGTGCACTGCCATTGACTGAGAGTCCAGGACCGGCCCTGAGAGAGGAGAGCACCTCCCAGCCGGAGGAAGCAGGTTAAGGGAGATAGCGAGGGCTGCTCTTGCACTCGTTTGATGACGTCACTGTAGAGCTAAGGGAGCGAACATCACCCACATGCAGTCATTTGCAAATAATCGACCCAAAGTAAACCATCCCCAGCCACTTTTCCTTCAGGTGCAGACAGCCTGCAGGTCCTGGCTGGGCGGGGGATTTCCTGTCTGCGTTTGGTTTGTACCTCTTCCAAGGCTTGCGGTTTGCCGGGCGGTTCGTGCCTTCCACGAACCCCTGCTGGATGTCTAACTCATTTTTAATTTTACGACCTGGGGAATGAGTCCTAACTCCTGCATCTGGCAGAATTCATCCTGGCGGCTGAGCCTGTGCCGCCTCCCATCTGCTGCAGGCCAGAGGGTTTGCTCAGGTTTGGTTCACCAAAAATTACCTCTGTAGCATAGAAACGGAAACGGATCAGATGGAAAGGAGGGGAGCAACGCGGGAACGCTTTTTGTTCTCTTGCCAAGGGGCCATGCAAAGCCTCGCATTCTTTCCGCAGGCTCTAAAAAACACCCTCCACGCTCCCAAACAGAAAGTAAAACTCTTTAAATCTTCCCAGTCGACGTGTGAAGCTGCCTCAGATGAGGCTGGATCGGTGGGGCGCTGGGAAAGCTTTT
>NW_010399829.1:63245-66111 GCF_000710305.1 Buceros rhinoceros silvestris
GTCTGGATCGGTGGTGCGCTGGGAAAGCTTTTCCTGAGCCCACCAAAGGCGCCCACATCTTCCAGTTTCCCGGACAGCTGCGGGCTGCGGGTACTCGTGAGCGCACGTAGCCAGAGCGTGTCCCTGTGGTGCTGACCAGAACAGCCCCCTTTTGCAGCCCCTCATCCTAGCTGTTGTCACCACAAACACGTTCAACAAGAAACGAAATGGTGAAACAAGCTGAGACGGGAATGAAGGATGTCACCTCGCCTAGTCCTTGGCTCAGCCGCACCCAAGCTGTCACCCTTGTGTCCTGAAAGTGCATTTCTGAGTGTCTAACTAATCCACCAGATTAAAGGGGTATCACTGCACCCAGGGGGAAGATTTAAACATACTCTTGCCCCAGTTTCTTTTCAGGTTTCATGCCACAGTGAAGATTTTACAGTTTTGACAAATACTAAGCCAGAGGCTGCTCAGGCCCGCGGGGACGTCTCGGCAGAAGCCCAAAGTGTGTTTTGCGGTGGTCCCCTGGGCGTGGCCCGGCGCAGTTCACCCCAGCACCGCGGTTTCTCCCTTTCTGGACAGGTACTGAGGAGCGGCCCCCCGTCAGTCCAGAGCTCTGCAGCAGCAGGAGGTGCCCCCCCCCTGCTGATGCCAGCTCTGATCTGAGCAGGGAAGGCTCTTCAGGGCACTCAGAGGTATTTCATTTGACCTGCAGCCATGGTAATAAACTGTAATTAGAGGCCCAGGCAGTTTGAAGGTACACTCATGGGTGCGTGTTTCCATACTCATGCAACATCCATCTCTGGGGTGCAGTGTTTCCATCACATGCCATAAATCCATCTCCAGGACACATTTCAGTCCTCTGAGCAGGGAAGGCTCTTCAGGGCACTCAGAGGTATTTCATTTGACCTGCAGCCATGGTAATAAACTGTAATTAGAGGCCCAGGCAGTTTGAAGGTACACTCATGGGTGCGTGTTTCCATACTCATGCAACATCCATCTCTGGGGTGCAGTGTTTCCATCACATGCCATAAATCCATCTCCAGGACACATTTCAGTCCTGCATCATCAATACGCTGCTGGCCTGAATTCCAACAAGGTGCTTTTTAGGCACCACCTCTTCTGGAGCCCCATTCAAATCCTCATGTCATAATGATAACTAGGTGCCTCTGCGAGGCCCCCCTTGTAATAAATGTTCTAACAGCGCCGCGAGGAACCAGAAAGTGTTAGCTGGCAGCATCCCGTGCAGGATGTTGGCATGAAGCGCTGCTACCCATCAGTCTTTATTCTGCAGTGGCTGGAAGTTTCTAAAGAGATCCTCCAACACACTGACTCTGAGTCTCCTGAGATGGTACAAGAAGCCGGCGTGCATGGGGCCAGTCCTTCCTCCCTAACTTGCTCCTGCGTTGATCCAGAAAACACTGAGCAGGCAGGACCTCCCCGACCTCCTCTTGTCCGGCTGAGGAATTGGAGGGGCTGGGCAGCAAGCAGTGAGCACGGGCCATGCACAGGACATTGGCTTTAGGCCATGACTGCAAGGAGGTCCTCGGTTCTCCCCCCATTAGGGTGGCTTTTCCGTCACACCAGCCACCCGCCCTCTCCTGCTGTCTCTTGCTCTTTGGACAAGGAATGGCGAGACTGGCGAGACAAAGGGTCGAAACTGGTTTGCTCTGGGCTCACTGAACATGGGCTTCCTGCTACCCCTTGGGGAGAAAACCTTGCAAAAAGCAGGTAGCCGGGCCCTGCCAGGACGAGGAGTGAGTGATGGGCTGCCCGCAGCTGGGGTTGCTCACAGGGGAGCCTTGGATCAAGCCGTCACCCCCTTCGCTCCCTTTGAAGCGCACAGCCGGCGCAGTATGATCAGCTCCAGACAGCTTGTGACTAAAGGTGTCTGAGAAATTACAAAAGAATAATAGAGAAAGTTTGTTCCTATCCAAGCGGATTTCCTGGAGCGATGAGTGAGCCTGGCATGTTTCTACTCTACCTCTGGCATGTGCCTGCACACCTGGGTGGGCTGACACGGCCTTGTCCCATATTCCTGTACTCACTGGTGGCTGTGGCAGGCTGGAGAAGCCCTTTGCTCACTCACCAGCCATCCTGACAGATGCTCCCTTCTCTGGCCACCTGGGAAAGTGTTTTTCCCACCAAGAGATGTTTAGGAAAACAGCTCCCCAGAAAAGAGACCAAAAAACAGCCCTCCCGACAAATAAACGACTTCCTGCATTTACAGCTTTCGGGCGGCCCGTTGCTGTTCCTGGTGGTTGTGTGAGCGGAGAGAGACGCTGGCACCTTTGGCACTGAAAAATGTGGATAAGGTAGCACTGGGTTTATTTTCCAATGGTTATTTTGGTTTTTTCCACTTTTTTGCTTTAAAACAGCTTAGAAGCCTTTAACGAGGTATCTCAAACACTTTGGCCTGCCACTCACACCCTGGGTGATCTCAAGCCCATCGATCTTTCCTGTCAGATAAAGCCTTGTGTTCAGCCTGGGTGATTTTTTCCTAGAAGCCTTTAACGAGGTATCTCAAACTCTTTGCCCTGCCACTCACACCCTGGGTGATCTCAAGCCCATCGATCTTTCCTGTCAGATAAAGCCTTGTGTTCAGCCTGGGTGATTTTTTCCCGACTCCTCCACTCCCTGAGCCCTAAGTAAACAAGCAGCCCTCCGGTCACCTTGCAGTGAACTTGGGAGCAGCGATTGAACAGAAAGGAGCTGGGAGAGGGGAGAGGAGGGGACGGGAGGGCAGCACAGCGCTGGAGCTTGTCCCCAGCCTGGGAGCTCGCTGCACCTGCCTTCCCCCCTGCACTTCCCAGGAGCCCCAGCCCCACACCCAGCACAGCACGCACCCCCAGCCCCACACCCAGCACAGCACACACCCCCAGCA
>NW_010399829.1:66428-66689 GCF_000710305.1 Buceros rhinoceros silvestris
TCAGGAGCAGGGACAAGGGTGCGGCCCACCTCGAAGCTGCCAGATGCGTCTCTCTTTACTGGGGAATTGGGCACAAGAACCTCGTGTGCTGCTTGACGAGTCCACAGCAGAAACCCCAGCATGTCCGAGGCCGCTGGGCAAGAGCACGGTGACAGGGACCCACTGTGGGCGTGCA
The DNA here is from genome assembly GCF_000710305.1 of Buceros rhinoceros silvestris. Taxonomy (NCBI): domain Eukaryota; kingdom Metazoa; phylum Chordata; class Aves; order Bucerotiformes; family Bucerotidae; genus Buceros; species Buceros rhinoceros. The sequence goes on from NW_010399829.1 coordinate 66,604, forward strand.
GAGGGTGCCCTGCTGCGGGTGCAGGCTCCCCGTGTGCCTCCCCAGAGCTGGCACAGCTCTCCCCGCAGAGCCGCGGGGAGCCCACC
>NW_010399830.1:0-337 GCF_000710305.1 Buceros rhinoceros silvestris
CAGCTCTGGACGGGGCCTCCTCCACTTTGGAGCTCCCCCTTCTCCTGGTCCAGGGTCAGAAACTGTGCGTGGTCCTGCTCCCCTTCACGGCACACGAGCCACAGGGAGGGAGACCAGTCCTGCTGTGCCAAGAGCCCGGGGAAAGCGGCAGAGCCCCTCCAGACCTGCCTCCTCCCCAGAGCAGGGGTCCCCAGCAAAGCCCCCACGCTGGCGCTTCTCAAGGCCTCACCAGTCCTGGCTCTCGATCCACGGGGCCAGGAACTGCCGGAGCTCCATGGGAAAGCTGTCGCTGTAGAGCTGGTGGAGCTGCTCCAGGTACCGCGTGTCGACCTGCTGC
>NW_010399830.1:580-1302 GCF_000710305.1 Buceros rhinoceros silvestris
CCCCCCCGCTGGACCTGTCGCGCCTCCCCCAGCCACAACCGCTGCTCTCCTTCAGGGAGGGCCGATGGGACCAGAACCAAGACAGCTGGGGCACGGCGAGCCCGGGGCAGCCGCTGGGTGTGCAGCTCTGGGCCCACAACGCTGCAGAGCCCCGGCCCAGGCTGAGGGACGAGCCCAGCCCCGCTGTCCCTGCGGAGCTTAAGCCTGGGCCAAGGGAAGGGGGAACTGCAGAAACTGCACCGCTGGTGCAGGAACGGTGGCAGGCATGCCTGGGGGCGGGCAGGGAAGGAACCGGGCTGCGGGGAAAAGCCCTCTCCACGCTCGCCGACCTCTGCACACCGGCATTGGGCCTGGGGCTCCTGGCAGCACGGGACGGGGCCACGCAGCCAAGTCTGGCTGCAGGGCGAGTGGCAAAGCAGACGGAGCACTGAAACAACAGGGCCCAGCAGCACAGCGAGAACGGCTTTGAGACCCGCACTCAAGTGGCAGCTTCAGCCCCTGCCCCGGCGAGATCCCCATGAAGAGCAGCAGCAGCAGAGGGGCCCCGCTCCAGCCGGCCCAGCTGTGCCGCGGAATAAAGCCCAGGTTCTGACTCACTCGCTCTTCACCACATGTTGGGAAATTAACCCAAAACCTCCACGATGGGCCGAGAGGAGCAGAGCTCTCTGCCACCCCAGGGGCAGGCTGGCCCTGCCGCCGGCCCTGGCACCCCAGGAACCCCA
>NW_010399830.1:1504-1873 GCF_000710305.1 Buceros rhinoceros silvestris
AGGTAGGAAGCCTTGTTCAACATCACTCCTCACACCACAGGGTTAAAAGCGAGGTTCCAGGCAGCAACTAGCACCAACTAACACCATCAAACCCCTCAGCCCTGCGCTGGGCTGCTCAGGAGCTCCCTGAGCACAGGGGATCCAGCTCCAGGCTGAGCTTCTCCCTGTCTGGCTCCACCGAGCTCCCGCACCCCAGAGCGCGCTCCCAGGAGCTGCCTGCCGCAGAGCCTTCTCCTGGAGCGAGGCACCATTTCCCAAACCCTCCCACCTCCTCCCCGGGGAAGGGAGGGCTCCTGGGCACGCAGGTCACTAGCGACAGGTACGAGGCTTTAATCTGGTGCCAGCACCTTCCAGGCACCCTCCGGCCAG
>NW_010399830.1:2049-2308 GCF_000710305.1 Buceros rhinoceros silvestris
CCGCTGCTCCAGGGGCAGGGAAGGGGCCGCAGGCTGACGGTAAGCGCAGAAGGCGGAGACTGCCGGGAAGCCACAGAAACAAGGAAGGAGCAATTTTCGAGTCAGTGATTTGTGTATCGATGGAACTGAACTCACGCTAACGCGGGCATGGTGACAGCAGAGCCCCCCAGCAGAGCCGCTTCCCTGCGGAACACCAACTGCTCTCCCCAGCGGGCTGCGGGGAGCAGCCGGGGCTGGCAGAGAGGGAGGGGGGGGGCGA
>NW_010399830.1:2574-2848 GCF_000710305.1 Buceros rhinoceros silvestris
CATGGGGCAGCACCCAGCGAGCGGAGCTTCGCTCAGCGAGGAGACGGGGGAATGAGGCTGTGCCACCCCTCAAGACGCGATTTATGCCCCTCCAGCAAACTGGGCCTGGGCCCCAGGACGGCCTGGAAGCAGGCAAAGACACGGTGACCAGAGCCAGCCTCCAGCGGGAGCAGCAGCTCCGCGCTGGTCTCCGCAGTCCAGGCACAAGCCTGAACAGGCAGGGAGAGCCCCGCGGGCACGGCAGCACCCGGAGCTTCGACCCCTGCCTGGGAGC
>NW_010399830.1:3112-3403 GCF_000710305.1 Buceros rhinoceros silvestris
ACAGACGGTTGTTTCCCCAGCAGCTCCTCCCCGTACCAGGTCGCTGCCACCGACGCTTTCAGCGTCCCTGCATGCTGTGCTCCTCTGACGCAGCTCCTTCCCCAGTTTCTGGGTGCTTTTGGTAAGAGGAGGGAAAGGGGATTTGTGTCACAGACTGAGGCACCGGGAGGAGACAGGCGTTGGCACCTGACGTGGAGTTAGAAGTTTTTAGGACTTCAGAGCCCTGAGCAGCCCCTGAGACAGGAACAACATCCACTGGATGTGAACCTTGAACCTCTGGTGCAATCCTCA
>NW_010399830.1:4589-4792 GCF_000710305.1 Buceros rhinoceros silvestris
CAAGCGCTGAACCAGACGCTTCACTGGACCCCAGGTCCAAGCACCCCGTCCACAGTCAAGCCACAGCCTGGGTATTTCCGGGCAGTTCTGCAGAGCACCAAAAGGCTGAAGGCAAAGCCTCAAGGCTTTGGACAGGAATCAGCCGCTTCTCACTGCCACAAACAGCTGCGGGACGAGCCATGGTGGCAGGCCCGGGTGCCCGC
>NW_010399830.1:4993-5447 GCF_000710305.1 Buceros rhinoceros silvestris
CGGCCGCAGGAAGCCAGTGCCCTGCCGGGGCCCCAGCACCGCACTCCGTCACACCAGTCCCCGAAAGCAGAACCGTCAGGCAGCGGAACATGAGCTGCTCTGCCCCTTCCCATCGCAGGCACCTCCTCCCAAGGCGATGGCCGAGGAAGCAGAGAAGCCGCTGCAGACCCCACACACGAGTACGAAGCACCAGAGCGGGCTCGTCCCAGCAGCCTGCAGCCAGCCCGGGCAAGACACAGTCTCTGGTCCCAGCCGTCACCTCGAGGGATCTCTCAGTGGCAGCAGCAGACTACACCGAGCTTTTACAGCCCCCAGCTCAACCAGAGCGTGGCCTGGCAAACCCCCAACGCACTGCCGCAAGAGCAGTGGGACGGGAAGAGCCTCGAGACGGGCTCTGCCTGAACGTGGGTTCACACCCAGGGACAGCCCTGCCGCGGCAGGGGCCGGAAGCAGC
>NW_010399830.1:5569-5964 GCF_000710305.1 Buceros rhinoceros silvestris
GGCAGGGCGAGGAAGCAGCCTGGAGAAGGGGCCCTGCAGCGGAGGCTGCCTGATCCATCAACGAGCCAGGGAAGAATGCAGGAAGGCAGGGCCGGCAGGGAGCAGGAAGCCATCAGGAAGCACCCGAAAGCCTCCTCTTCCTCGTCCAGGGCTGAGGAGACATTGCCTCCCCCGGCGCAGCACCCAGCTCCAGCTTCTCCAGCGCCAAGAGAAGCTGCGGCCTGAAGCTCCGACTGTCACAGAGGGAAAGTTCCCTGCGACAGCCCGTGCTGCCGCGGTCTCCAGCATTAGGACAAGCATCTTGTCAGCCCCAAAACCCCGCGCAGGAGCCTCTCTCCCACTGCCAAGGAGCCTCCCTCGACCAGGCTGGCAGGCCCGGCTTGCCCGTCGCTGCG
>NW_010399830.1:6097-6548 GCF_000710305.1 Buceros rhinoceros silvestris
TGTCGCCCCCCCGTCTCTGGAACGGAGCCCGGGAGCAACCGCTGCAGCCAGGGCCAAGCACCGCATGGAGCAAGCCCAGGGCTAAACACGCTGCCCAGGGCTCAGAGCAAAGCTGCTAAAAGTAGCTCGAGAGCTAAAGTTCAGCTTTCTTTAGTTCCCCTGCAAGGGCAGAGCACAGGAGCTGGGCCCAAACGGCGTCTCTGGCAGCTCGGCAGACCCCTGCACGCTCCAACAGCCTTATCAGAATCGTCCTGCAGCTGCCTCCCCTCTGCTCTCGAGCCACTGGGCACCCCCTGGGCTGTGTCCCCACAGCAGGCAGCAATGACCTCCGGGGGAGTCACCAGGGAGGCCCGTGACACCCCTGTCCCGCAGTGCCATGAGCGGGAGGCAGCTCTGGTGGCGTTAGGAGTTACCACCAGCGGCAGCATCGCAAACCCCTGACAGACACCAC
>NW_010399831.1:0-278 GCF_000710305.1 Buceros rhinoceros silvestris
AGGCCGAGTACCCCAAGGGAGAAGAAAAGAGGAGCAACCAATGAGAACTCAGTGTCCCAGGCAGCGTGGGCACGGCAGAGCCACCCCTACGGCACGGCCCAGCTGCTGCCGCATGAACCAGCCTCCTCGGGCACCCCCTGCATCGTGTTGCAACTGCTGCCACCACCAGGTCGCAGCTTCCTGGTGCTGCAGCCTCTGCTGCGCCCGGACTCGATCAGCAGAGAGAACCCAGGGAGGGCCCAACACCACGCGCCCAGGAGGCCCAAGCGGCCATTTCG
>NW_010399831.1:581-995 GCF_000710305.1 Buceros rhinoceros silvestris
CGGAGTGCAGATGCTCCGTGTACTCCCCGTTCTCGTTCTCCTTGAACGTGTCTATCTGCACCCGGAAGGGAACCCCCTTCTCGCCGCCGTGCTTCCGCATGGTGAACTCGGTGCTGATGCAGTGGACCTGGGGAAGGGGACGTGGCCAGGTCAGGATGGCGCCCTGTCTGCCGGGTCACAGCCCCCCGTCCCCTCGCGGGAGCCGGGACAGCACCGAGCAAAGGAGGGGTGAACCACAGAGCTGGCCCAGGGCCACGCCGTGACCCCCAGCTGAGGGGACGCCACTGCAGGGGTGGAGCCACCTTCCTGCAACGAGCTTTGCAACCTCTTGATGTCAGAGGGCAGAGCCCCCGCTGGGGGAGCTGGGGTCAGCGGGGCAGGAGCTCCCGGACCCGCAGCCGCGCGGCCCGTCGG
>NW_010399831.1:1670-1880 GCF_000710305.1 Buceros rhinoceros silvestris
GCCCACGGACATCGGGATATCTGCAGGGGACACGGCGGGAAGGAAAGGCGGCGGTTTGGAGGAGGATGAGGAGGAGATTCACTGGGAACCCACGGAGAAACCACCCACGTCTCCTAAAGCCCAGAACCGTGACAGCGCCTTGTCCCTTAATGTCAAGGTTCTGGGAGCCTGGCAGGAGGCACCGCAGCACCCACATCTCCTCCAGCCCGG
>NW_010399832.1:0-808 GCF_000710305.1 Buceros rhinoceros silvestris
AAAATTAGAAAGGCCAAAGCCCAGCTAGAACATGATCTGGACACTATCACAGAATTCAATAAATACAACAACAGAAGGAGGCCTAAGGAATATGTCCACACTCTACTAGATGCAAGGGGAAACACAGTGACCCAGGATGAGGAAACGGCTGAGATACTGAATGCCTTCTTTACCTCAGTCTTTTAACAGTAAAACCAGATGTTCTCCAGATAACTAGCCTGCTGAGCCAGAAGACAGGGATGAGGAGCAAAATGAGCACCTTTTTTTCCCAGGGGTGACTTCACTTTCATTCTTTGAGAAGCTCAATCTAGCTTGTCAGCAAAACATACTTACAGGATCTCGGCTGGAAGAAAATTCATCAGGCCCTGCATGACAATTGCGTATTTCAGCTTAAAATGCGCTGATTCTGTGCCTGCACAGAAGCTTACTAAAGAGGAAATTTTATTGTTAAACAGGAAAGTATCACAATGTGGTTAGTCACCTTCAGGGGTAAATGGCACTTGAATTAGGGAGTCTTTAGGATGTCAATTCTGTCACCTCATTTAGGCTTAACTACTAATTATTAGACAAAGTACAGCCTAAGTACTACTGCAGATTCCTCACTCCTTTAGTGGATCTAGTCCATTAGGGAATTTTTAAATCGTGAATGGTTCAAGATCCGGTTTTATTAAAGTTCATGTTTTGATATATGAGCCACAGTGGCTGCTATATAATAAAACTCCGTCTGAAAGTCGGGAAAATGAGGTCAGAGCATGGGCTGGATCAACAGGCTGAGCCCATGTTGGTGTATTTTTCTAGCAGAAATTAG
>NW_010399833.1:0-659 GCF_000710305.1 Buceros rhinoceros silvestris
CCCCCCTGCCTGTTCTGCCCTCAGATGATCTCTGCCAGAAAGTGGCTGAGGACTATGTCCGCTTCTCCGCCTTCCAGGTGATGACAGGTGAGCAGGCAGGGGCCATCCCCATCCAGGGCCGGGGGTGCGTGTGCCCCTGGGGAGGATGTGGAGGACAAGCACTGCGCAGTCCGGCAGGGCCCCTCCTCACCCCACCCTCCCTGGGGCTGTGGTGCCTCTGTGCTGGGGCTTTTCCCGTGCGCTTTGGGTCCTATCACCGTGTCCTCGTCACCGCTCAACATATCCGCCCAGCTGGGCCCGGGGTGGCCTCTGGCAAAGGGGAGCCAGGAGCCCTGCCTGGCTGCGGGACTGGCACTCCCAGACCTGCCCAGGCATGCTCAGCCTGGCAGCGCCTCCAGCCCTGGTGTGAGCCCTGCCACTTCTCTGCGGGAGGCACCGAACCCCTCCCAGGGGACCTGCAGCTCTCGGGCTCCCGCACGGCACCGTGGTGTAGGCGTGCCGGCAGCCTGCTGCCCCCGCTCTCTTCCAGAAGAGGAGAAGGGCGTTGACCTGGGCCAGAGGAACAGTGCCTACTTCTACGGGTGCTGCCACCACTGAGACCTCCTGCCAAAAGGGAACTGCTGCTGACGGCGGGGGAGCCCGGCCGCGCACGGCCCCCC
>NW_010399833.1:881-1559 GCF_000710305.1 Buceros rhinoceros silvestris
TCCCGGTGTGCAGAGCGGTGGAGCTGCCCCGCGCTGCCAGGATGCTGTGGGCTGTCACCCTTGGGGACCCTCTGCCTGTCACCTGGCGTTTGTGGGAGCTGCTTCCCTGAGTCACTGCTGTGGTGGCCCAGCGGCGGCCGTTAACTTATTCTCTCGGAGATGCTGACCGATTCTTTGCAGATTTCCTTAAGCGTCTTCTCTCGAGATGTACCATGTAAATAAAACGCATTGTGGTCTGAGCTGTCCCCTGCCTGCGCCGCTGCCAGGGCTCTCCTGTCCCTGCCCGGGGTGTCTGGGCACAGCCGGGCTCCCCCCCGTCCCCCCGCTGGGCAAGACAAACCACAAGAGGACATCGAGAGTAAAGTTAAACTTTACTTTACAGTAATTTTTCTTCTATATACAAAGAATTACAGTACATGTTCTGGGAGCACCTGGGCAGGGCGACCCTCTTTTCATTATAAGTTTCACATACACAGCCAACAGTCTAAGGGGAGCAAAATGAAAGTAATCAATGGTCCAAGACTCTCCCCTCTCCCTCTTCTAAAAATAATATACATGCTGGAAATAGTAGGTTTCTCTCATCCGCTCTGGCATCCCTGCTTAGAGCCCAGACGAGTCCCAGCCAGGGCCGAGCCTCCATGCATCCCTCGCACAGTGCTCAACCGCTGACCGCCCGCA
>NW_010399833.1:1708-2153 GCF_000710305.1 Buceros rhinoceros silvestris
GCCCCCGCGCCCCGCCTGCAGCTCCAGCCAGCCCTCGCCTCAGCCGGGCACCTCGACTCCTGCGGCTTCCCCTCTGGGGCACGGGACCTCGTGGGGAACTCTGCTCTGCCACCGCTGCATGGGCAGCAGACTTCGGTGGGGCAGGAACACGGCGTGGGGGGGCTCCCATCAAGGCCTCCCCCCTCTCTGAGCACACCTGCCACGTGGGGCTTCGGCTGCTGCCACGGGCAGCCTCCTGTGTCCCCACCCCCAAGCAGCCAGGGCCACCCTCCCTGGGACCCGCAGCCCAGCTGAGCATGTGGCACCAGAGGGTGGCAGGGGACACCCGAAGCCGGCCACCAGGTCCTACATGTTTGGTGTCTGGGAAGCCAACAGGGCTGGGAGTGCAGCTGCTGAAAGGATCCTGCCCGTGGCAGGGAGAGCTGCTCCCCGGCTGGGGCCGCCC
>NW_010399833.1:2254-3943 GCF_000710305.1 Buceros rhinoceros silvestris
GCCTGTGCCGACACAGCCGACTTCCTCCCACCCACGTTGGCCGGGGCCACCCTCAGCTCCAGCCACACTCCACACTGAGCCTCCCCATGCTTCTGCTTTTCCTTTTAACAAGTTCCCAGTGTCTAAAAAAATACACAAAACCCAGTTCCTTAAAGTCAACATGGAAACATCAGGAAAAAAAAAAAACCAAACCTGAAACCAGCTCAGTACCAAACGGACACAGAACATGCAGTTAGCAGATGCCTGCCTTGCTTCACGTGGCTCCACTGGCTCCCCACACCCCCAGGGCCACTGGCACACTGGTTTGGGTCTCAAAACCACCTAAACTGAAGGAACTGAGTCACACCTCATCACATGCGCCAAAGCCCAGCCCCAGCCATCAGGGGACGGGACTCAGCCGGCCAAGAACCCTCCAGTGCGCGGACCAGGGGCTGTGAGTTCAGCCCTACTGTGCTGAGCTGCCCAACGATTTACAATAGCACCACAATCGCCCAAGCGCTTTGCCAAGGGCAAACTGATTAAAACTTTACCTTGAAATAGGACATTGTGACACCCATTTCTCAGATTTCCCTAGGAGGTAGATTCAGTGCTGTAGGACTGTCCGTCACCGCCACTTCTCCAGCCCGAGCTCACGCACCGCGCTTTGCCTGGATGGCTTCCGGAGGACCCGGAGCAGCAATCCTGCCTCTTCCCACCTCCTGCCAAGCGAGGGCACGGCCACCCCGCAGGCGAGACTCCCGCTGAAGCCAGGCAAGCGGAGGAGTGGTCCCTGTGCTCCAGCATCCCATCTTGCAGCCCTGGAAGCCCCAAGCACCCATCAGCCTGGCTGCAAACGCTGCCACGGGTGTTACCGCTATCACAGGGGAGTAATTAGAGCAGACAAAGCCCGGGCGATAATCACAGCGGGATCCCGGGCCGGCCCCTCTGTGCTGGGGGAGTAGCTGCACGGTTTGCCACTTTGCTTTAACACTCGCCGGCTGGCAGAGGCTGAAAGCCTCAGCAGTAATTTAGGGCACAGCACATTACAAGCAGGTTACAATTACGGTTATTCCAAACATCAAGCAAAATCAGAAGTTAAGGCTGAAATTAAAAATAAACGGAAGGCGTTGAAGGTCTGAAGTTTCTCAAGCGAAATCCCCCTGCCCTGTCACAACGCTGGCCGTGGTGTTCAGGCAGGAGCAGTGCACACCCACAGCGCGCTCCGGTTCAACCGCTGCCAAGATGGAGCTTTTTGCTTGTTTCCTTTTTTTTTCCCTGTGAAACCGAGCTGAAGCTCTTCTACCACCCTCAGTCTGCATCATCTCGCTTCAGTACTTGGTTACTGCCCTTTAACTCAACCATCTCTCTGCCTCCTGAATTTCAACCACAGCCACACCTTCAAAGCAAAGCCTGCTTTGAATCTCCCAGGATACTCCGTGCTCTGAAGGGAATCTGGCTCTTGTGGGATTTTTTGTTAAACAGGAGAAGTTTTAACTTGAGAACAGCAATCAAGCAAGCTGCCATGAGCTCAAACGTGAAGGTGCACAGGAGGGGATGACCCCTCACGGTGGTCACTTTGCTGCTGGACTCTGGACCAGAGCCGTGGCTGGCAGTGGGCTGGTGCCATGGGATGAGCTGCACCAGACAGGACCACTGAAGGGTCCCGCTGTGGGACAGAGGCCACAGCCGCTGACCCCAGTCCACTGGCTC
>NW_010399833.1:3974-8231 GCF_000710305.1 Buceros rhinoceros silvestris
CGACGCCCGCCGGCGGGCCCCGGGGGTCGCCGCCCCCCCCCAGCCGCTGACCCCAGCCCACTGGCTCTGAGCAGCGGCAGCCAGGCTATCCTGACAGCAGGATGTTGTCCAGCCAAGCATTAGTGTGAGAGGAAACCCTTCCTCCCCGTCAGGACTGGGAAAACAGAGCCATGCCTACAAGTGGGAATGGGCTCATGAGCCTGGGAACTCCCTGGGACAGCAGGGAAACGGACACAGCTCCGAGCAGAAATAATTACACCCTTGATTCTGCTTCTACAACCCTCCACAACAGTGAATCAACATAAGTCACCTCTCACTCAGCTTGGGTGCAATTATGGCTGACACGAGACCGTTGGTGACCAGGATCCCTCCAACACCCCAAAAAAGGACCGTGGCCCTCTCCTCCTCCAAGGCAGTGCTACCAGCTGCCACCAACAGCGAGAGCCACCTCAAGCGCTGAAGCAGCCCGCATTTCCTTCGGGAGGGTTCTGCTGAGCAGCGCTTTCTCAGCCCATGGCCGTGCTCCTTGCTGATGAAGGCAGCCTGGGCAGAGCCAGGCTGTGGGGAGGCTGGTCAGGCCTTGCCCATCCTGTTGAGGTGACCCCAGCATGGACAGCCCTTCCTAAGAGCCATGCTACTCCCTCTGCAAGCCCCATGCACGCCTGAAAAGCCTTCCTGATCCCAGAATCGTGGAGTGGTGGGGGCTGCAAGGGACCTCTGGAGATCATCTAATCCAACCTCCTGACAAAGCAGGTTTGCCCAGAGCAGGGTGAGGAGGGACAAGCAACTTGCTGGCTTCCTCCTTCACTGACACTTCCGAATTTTACTGGGCAGCCTCCCCACTATGCTGAAGGCAACTTTCTGACAGCAGCTGGAAGGAAGTAAGCTAGAAACCCGGATCCTCGTGGAAAAGGCATGAAGGGAGACAGGAAGAGAGACGAGCTACAGTCGGATGCAAGGAATAACGCTGGGTTTGAAATGCCATGCAGTGGTTCAATCCGCGTTCACTGCTCAAAACAAGCTTTCGGGTTGACAGGCTGTTGCTGCGCGAGCCTCACCCTGCCATGTGAGCACACGGATTAGAGAAGTGATTTCTTCAAACCTGCACTGAATGAGAATTCATTGAGAACTTCTCCATTTTACAGATTTAAAAAAGCCTGCACCAAAAATATTCACAGTTTATTTTTCATGAAACAATAACTAGTTAACACGTGACAATGCGAAGCAGAGGTGGACAGAGCAGTGCAGACACCTCTCTGGTTACAGCTGTAGCTGGCTGGGCAGCTGGCAGGGAGGTAACCCTACTTACACGATCTACAGGACTAAGTCCAGCTCATGGGAAGGCCTATAAATGGAAATTCAAGATTTACTTTCCTTCTCACACATGATAAATATTTAATATACTGAGCGTCATTACCTTTTTTTTTTTAATTTGTTTAAAAAAAAAATTATGAATGCCCTTAGATTATCTTCTCTCTCAAAGGCTCTGAGGAGTTGTCCTGATTCCCTTTGTACAGGAGTCACACAGAAACACAAGCCACTTGCATTTCCCCAGTTTCAGCAGCAAGCAGGAACTGACCTGCCAGTCTTCCCGGAAAAAAACCCAACATTAAACAGTAAGTTTCCGTAAGCCAAAAAGCTTTTCGAAGTCGCTCGCTATTCTACAAAGGATCTGAAATGATTTGGACTAGAGAAGAGATGCACCACAGCACTGGTGACGTCCCTTTGTGCCCAGCACACCCAGCCTTTCCAGCAGGGGCTGTAAAGGTGTCCCGGGGCGCGCACATCTGGGAGGGAGAACAGATCAAGACTTGTCTTGGTGCACGCGTCTGCCTCCCTTCACAGAAAACCACACAACTCACGACCATCTGCTCTGGGAGCGGCAGGCACTCGCTAGCCTGGAGGGAATAAGGTCCTGCTTCCGCGTCAGAGGGAGAGGGTCAGCCTGGAGCTGAACACTGCCTTTCCGAGGAGGGACCCACGGATCTGCCTGCAAGGAGTGGGATACACGGAGCTGCACGAGGGTCTGGTGGTTGGCATGGAGATCCGAGGCTGCGGTGTCTGGATCGGCAGAACTCAGGCAAACCATAGAGGTAATGTGTTGTGAGAGTGGGAGAGTGTGCTAGTCAGCGGCGCTTCCTTGGCAGGGCACCAACCTCCTCCGGCCTGAACAGGGCCACCCAGGGAGGCCTGTCCTCCTCCGGCCTGCCAGGGTGCTGGTGGTCTCAGGACACCACCCTGCAGGTCCCTGGGACTCAACTGCTTGCCCCAGGAGTACCAGGGCCATGCCTCAGGGCTTGGGTAAACGACTTGCAGCAGGCCTAGTCTGGACACCAGCCTGATGACCACCAGGTACTAAACACCTCCTTAACTGGAAAACGGAGAAGAGGAAAAAAGAAAGCCAGCCAGCTGCTGGAGCCCACCATGTTCCAGTGTGAAAACTACTATTCAGTTGGGGGGACACACACGCACACCCATGCACACCAACACAGTCCAGTTAATTCAAGTCTCCTTTGGTTGTAGAAGAATCAAGCCAGAAGCTACCCAAGGGGAAGGTGTCGAGATGGGTCCTGATACAGCTACGGCACCTTTGCCTCGGCGCTTAGTAGCGAACAGCGTGGGCTGCACTGACAGCTTGGCACTGCGTCCTGCTGCCGGGGAGACCAGGTATGATGAGAACACATCCTGAACGTGCCTGAGGCAAGGTGAGAAAACACTGCTCAGTCTGCTGGCTCACAGTAACCACAGAAGTCAAAAAGACTGGATGGGACTTTGAAAGGGAGCACCAGCACCCTGCCAGGGTGGTGCTCAGCACCTCAGGAAAACCCACTCTGCCTTACGCTGCTATTGCTGCTTTATCGGTCGCACTGTTTTCAAGTGCGGGAAACACCTTGCGCATCCTGTGCTACAGGATTAAGACAGAAGAATGAAGAAACTGCCAGATGGCTTCTTCCAAGACCTCTCTTCTCCCCGACCTCCTTCAGATTCCTGGTTTCTCGGGCATGGCCAGTCGCAGCTTTGTACAAAGGAGCCTGAATGGATGTTGCCTATTGCTGAAGAAAACCGCTGCAAGCGCAGCGGGCTGCCCTCCCAGCTCAGCTGGAGACGACACCCGTCCCTCAGTGAACTATGCACGCAGCCCGTCCCAGTGAACACGCAAACCTGGCAGAGCAACAGCCGGCAGGGACAGAGACCTGGGCAGACGACAGGTAAGCCGCTTCCCTGCTCCGACAGAGTCCAGCAAGGGAGTACACCTGACTGCTCACCGCCCGAGCCCGGAACATCTCCAGACCCAGGGCAGCCTGACTGATCTGCTTCCTCTAAACACAGTTAAGAAGAGCAAGGCCCCTGGCTGTACCTGGGAGCCCACCTACGTATCAGACCTGGAGCTCAAACACACTGGATCAGTAATGTGACCATTTCAATGGAATTGTAGATTTTTTACCCAGAGTGGACTCTTTATTTCAGCTTTACCATTTGTAAAAGGAAGAGGAAAAGGTCATGGATGCTCTCTCCCTTTTGGCTGGGCCACACTCAGACTTAAGAGAATGTCCTTGCTCACGTCACGAGAGAATATGGATGGGATGTGCATGGGTTAGGGGCTGGGCTCAGGGGAGTGAATAAAAAAACCAAAACAAAGATTCCCCCTCCCTAAACATTAAAGGACTGAAACCTGCCTCCCATATTCACCAACCTCACTTTGGCTCTGAGTCGGCCAACTCACGACAGACAGAATCCTGGTTACGGGCTAGCGCTGTGTTTTGTTCAGGCAAAGGGTCCTGCCCCCGAGGAGTCTGTGCTTTTCCACTCAGCCAAGAAATCTGGTCAATTGTCTGAATGTTCGTGACAATCCACTGCATCTGCTCTGGGGGCACTGGTGCTTCCCTGGCCGGCCGAGGGGTCTGCTCAAACGCACGCAATCTCTCTGATGTCCAAGGGGTTTGCTCTGTGGGGGCTGAGGCCACTTCCCAGCTGGGCTGAAGGGTTGGCTCTGGTAGTTTCTCTGCTGTCCGGGGAGGCTGCTCCGCAGATGTCAGGGATTTTGCAGTGGGCCAGTGGGTTTGCTCATGCATCTGAAGTTTCTCCGCAGGCCAAGGTACCTGTCCGACATGCGTCACTGCTTTCCCAGCAGACCAAGAGATCTGCTCACCAGCTAACACGGTCCTCTCTTTCTGCTGGGGACTCAGCTCCATGGTCGGGGCTCCTCTCTCCTTCAGCTGAGCGTTCTGATCAACGGGCCGCAGTGCCTTCTCTGAC
>NW_010399833.1:8445-14920 GCF_000710305.1 Buceros rhinoceros silvestris
CAGCCAGCTTGTCCGACGCCTGAGGCCACGGGGCTGTCAGAGCGAGGGGCCTCTCCAAGAGCTGAGGCCGAGCCACTCCAGAGCTGAGAGCCTTCTCCGGAGGCAGGACCCACAGGGCCCCAGAGTCAGCAGCCTTCTCCGGAGGCAGGGGCCGCAGCACCCCGGGGGCGAGTGCCTTCTGCGTGAGTGGGATCCGCAGGGCCCCTGAGCTGAAAGCCTTCTCCATGGGCAGGATGTGCGGTGACCGGGAGCCAGGAGCCTTTTCCAGAGGCAGGGGCCGTGGCAGCCCTAAGCTGGGAGCCTTCTCTGTGGGCAGCATCCGTGGCATTCCCAGGGCAGGAGGCTTCTCCAGAGGCAAGGAACGGGGCACTCCAGAGCTGGGAGCATTCTCCATGGCTGGGATCTGCACTAGCCCGGAGAAGGAAGCCTTTTCCAAAGGTGGAGACTGTGGCACAGCTGATCCAGGAGCCTTTTCTGTGGGCAGGATGTGTGAGACTGGGGAGCTGGGGACTTTTTCAATAGGCAGGGGCCACAGCATCCCAGGACCAGGAGCCATCTCTGAGGCTGAGACCTGGGGCACCATGGAGCTGGCAGCCCGTTCCACAGACCGAAGCCGTGGACTCTGTGGAGAAGCTCTGTCCACCAGCTGAAGCTCATCGTCCTCAGGAGGCTCATCCACTGGCTGGGACTGCAGGGTCCCCACAGTAGCAAGCAGTCTGTCTGACAGTTGGGAATGCAGGCATTCCACTGGGAACTCATCCAGCAGCTCAGCCTGCTGGGTCCTGGTGTCAATGAGAGACTTGGCCGACAACCCCAAAACCTCGGGGTCAGCAGGAGGCTCGTCCGACAACTCGAGCTGCAGGGCACCAGCAGGGACGAGCGACTCGTCCAGCGACTGCGGGCTTCCCGGAGGAGATTTGCTCTGCAGGTGAGGCTGCGAGGCATCGCTGGAGGACTCGTCCAGTGGCCACAGCACCGCGTTGGCAGGAGGTTTGTCAGGATGCTGAGGCCGCAGCGCTACTATGATGGGTTGCTTCTCTGACTGCAGCCTTAGGGACAGGGCAGCCTGTGGCCTGTCTGATGGCTGCAGGCGGAGCGAGAGGGTGGTGGGGGGTTTGTTGGATGGCTTCAGCCTCAGTGACAAGGTGGTGGGAGGTTTATTTGATGGTGGCAGTCTCAGTGCCAGGGTGGCGGGTGGGTTGTCTGGCGGGGGGAGCCCGAGGGGCCGGGGGGGGGTGGTGGGGGGTTTGTTGGATGGCTTCAGCCTCAGTGACAAGGTGGTGGGAGGTTTATTTGATGGTGGCAGTCTCAGTGCCAGGGTGGCGGGTGGTTTGTCTGGCGGAGGCAGCCTGAGGGCCAGGGTGGTGGGGGGCTTGTTTGATGGCTGCACCTTCAGGGCTAGGGTAGTGGGGGGTTTGTCTGATGGCGGCAGCCTTAGCGCTAGGGTTGCAGGGGGCTTTTCTGGCGACTGCAGTCTGAGGGCCACAGACTGAGATAGGCTGTCCAGAGGCTGATCGCTCAGGTCTGTTTCTGCAGGAGGCTGCTCTGGTGGCTGGGTGTCCTCCCCATCAGCCAGGGTTTCTATGGGAGGCACATACTCACGAATTTCTCCCGGCTCTAGAGGGTTAGGCCCACAGGGATCGTGCTCTGTGCAGCTTAAACGTCCATCCAGCTTGGAGATGAAGAGCATGCCTTCCCGGTGCTGCTTGCAGAAGGACCTGGGGCACATCTCACAGAAGGAAGCTGCCTCCTTACCACACACGTCACACTGATGCCACGGGCACTCCCATTTTCCTGCAGCACAGACACAGTAGAAAAGACACACCTTAGAAGTGGTACAAGGGAAGAGACGAACCCTGCTGCAAAGGGAATTCAAGGGAAAGTAGGGACACCTCTGTAATGTTCCCATACAATGTCCTCTTCAGTTTCTACTGTAATTCCCAGGCTCGACAGGCAGGCAACAGGAACCTGCATCCTCGAAAGCCACAAGGGCAATGATAATCACAACAAATAGAAGCCTCGCCAGGTCAGACCAAAAGCCCATCTGTCTCCAGCATGGCACTGACCAATATGGTGCCTAGAGAAGAGCAGACATCCCCAGCTTGCACACCTCTGTGGCTCTGACTTCCACAGGCAACAACAGCAGTATCTGCACATAATTCACCGATGGGCTTTTTAAGTAGATGAGTCAGGTTCAGCTAAGTCGTCCTTAATTGTGGGCCAACAACTTCCCTTCCTCTTTATCAGAAAGAAGAACTGAGAGGGCAGTGATCACAAGGGAGTAAGTTTCTATTGCCTCTGTACCCAAAGGCACGATCTTCCTTAACCTCTGCCTATGACCATGATAAAAATACTGCTTAAGACAAAGCCGAGCTGCTCTCTGAGGAGCTCCATGTCCAGGCCGAATCTCTTCATCATCAATATCAACACCATTATAGAGGAAAAAAACATTACACTTCAGAGATTGCTGTTTTTTTCACTTGATCCTGCTCCCCCAGGCAAGGCTGCTGCCACCTCTACCAAATGCTTCTCACCAGTTTGTGAACATAGGGAACAGTGACACCATCTGCACCCAGGATACGGGATGCTGAGTTCCTCACTTCTCACCATAGGACCTGCACGGCTGCCTTTCCAGCAGCCCGTGCCACCCCGGCCCCTCCCCGGCTCACTGCCTTACTGCAAAGAGCAGCTTCCTGCAGAGCAGCCCCTGCAGAGGCCAGCACCAGTGGTGATGGGAGGGCAGCTGTGGACACCGGCCAGGCTGGGGCACTTGCCAGCCTCCCTGAACCTAGACCACACAGCTGCGGCTTTGGCTACCAGCTCTTTTCCAGGGAGGCTGGAAGAGAAGGCAACAGCAGCACAGCACAGAGCAGCTGTGGCCATTTCTCCATGCACTTGCACCACAACAGCTTCCCACTCCCCTCTCTCACGCTGCTTTTCCCCTGAGGTTGAAGACAACACGTAGCTTGTTTTTTCCCCTCCTTTGAAGCCAGTCCAAGGCTTCTGTTCCAGTCTCCAAGCATGTACACTGCTTTTCTGCATCTTTTCCAATTTTTCAGCATCCTTTTCAGAGCAGGGAAGTTTAACACTGCACGTGGCTTTCCCCCTTTCAGGCTCAGCACAGGCTGCTCCCTTCACACCATCGGTATCCCACAGAGCCAAGCTCACCACTCACTTCGGTCACTGGAAAGACTCTGGGCCTATTATTATAGAAGCCATTTGTACGGATGGAAAATAAATAGAAAACTGCCAGTATGTTGCAGGAAGGATAAATCCTATCAAAACACTCTAATGGTCTTTGGCAGGATAAAAGGCCTAATGAATAAGCAGCCTCTCCTGAGACAGCCTGGAGCTCTCCGAAGAAGTATCAGACAATTAGTAACATGCAAACAAGCAGGAAATTTCAATTACTCAACAGCAATGCCCATGGCATAAGAAACATTTGAAGTAAGAAGTGCTGAACCTGTCACAACCTGCATGATACTCTAAGGAGTGGGCTGTGAAAACAACAGCCTACATGTAAAAAGAGTAAAATGGCTACAACTGACTGAAAAAAAAAAAAAAAGATCATTCTCAAAACCAGCTATTAATGGTTTTCTGGCAAACTGAGGAGGCGTTTCCAATGACATCCTTCAGGAGTCTATTTTAATCTGTATTTTAATTTAAATTTCTGGAAGCAGAACAGCGAGTACTCTTACAGAAACGGGTAAATAATGAGTCTGTGAGGGACTGTGAAAACTTGGTTAGTCAGGCTCAGAATTTAAACTGGACAGATGCTCTTGCAACAACAGGGTGTAATTAAATAAAGACCAAAGTGCAAAGCACCACAGCTAGTGCAAAGCAAACTGTGGGAGAAAGAAAGAAAATGCGTGGAAAGGATCAAGATGAAGACTCAAAGCTGATAGGGCAAATCACAAACACCATATTAATACAAAAGTTATTTTTTCAAAACAAGTCAAATCTCATTTCCTGAGAAATTTATGTAAAACACAAAATAATTATTCTCTTCTGTTGGTGTTAGCAAGGCCTCGGCTGCAATGCTGTTAAAACAGCCCCGTAACTAGTTTTAAAAACGTGTAGGCAAGTGGGACACAGTCCAGAGCAGACCAAGAAGAATAATTTTAGAAAATAAGAGCTACAAGGAGAGGCTGTGTTAGTTTAAGCTGGAAAAAGACTAAGGAGAACACAGCCTTTTTTTTTACATACTGGGTGGCTATCAGAGAGATGGCAATCCTTTAATTTTTCAAGTCAGGCTGTTAGGAGAAATTTTTCAAATAGAAAGCACGGAAACAGGCTAAAAGCTGGACTCTCCTCTACTGGAGACTCTGAAGTATGGGAAAACCTGCCAGGATGTTACAGCGTCCTGTCTTAGCACACCAAAATGGACAGAAAGGTGATAGTCAGGATTCCCTCTCCCTGACTGATGAAGTGACCTGCCCTCCTGTGCTCCCAGTGCTCCCTTCATAGTGCTCCCTTCCACAAGGAGCCATCCAAGCTCTTCTGTATAAATGCCCTGTTCTCCCCAGAACTCGACACGCACACGTGCAGAATTTCTGTCTGTATTCTTCCTGAATACACTACTGGTCCTTCTACAGCTTCTGCCAAGTCACAGCTAGAGGTGCTGAACGCCCAGCTCTGGCTCTCCATGGTGCGCTGACAGAAACACTCTGGTGCAGTGACTCTCCTGGCAGGTTCTTTCAGAGCCCACCTGGTTCCATGTTTCTCAGCCAGCCTCTGACGTGCTCAGAAATCACTGTATAGGGTTGCATAAATAGTTGCTAATTAAGACAATGCTTACCATACTTAATAAAAAGATTTATAGCCCTCTGAACAAATACTTCAATGCATTTGACTTTATTAACCAAATTTATTACATTGGCAAAACCCCCTAAATGGGCTTTGATGAGTTATTCTACCCAAACACTTGTCATCTAGTCTCGCTGATAACTGACACCATTTGATCCTTTGGCGCTTGATCTGGTGCCCTGGCCTGGCAGACACAGGGCTAGCTGCCCTACCAAGACCCAGGTCTAACTTTTCCCCCTTCTGAGCACTGGTTAAACCTGAATGCTCATTAAAGGTCGCAGGTTAGTAAACAGGACAAACTGAAACAACAGAGGACACGCTCCCTTTAACCAGATCCTTTAAACTTTTAAATGGAACTTAAATCTTTTCTTCCACAGATGTTACTTTACACCTTCTGAGCTACTAACGAACTTGAAGCTGTTTTACCACTCACACAGGGAGCCTGTTGCTTTCTCTGCACACAACTACAAGTTCTTTTTGAGTATTTTTTTCTTTTTATTTCAAATGTCTGCCCTCATTTCACCACAAACTAGGATATGCTTTGATATCGTTCTCTTCCTTAACTATGAACTTCGGGCTATTCAGCCATCTAGCACATTTGTTAAGGGTCGCTAAATCCTATTTTTCATCAGTGCTTTTCCTCACCATTCAATTCACTCAGTTATCTTCAGCTCTGAGAAAATGGCCAGTCCGAGGAATCGACACTTCAACTACAGTTGGACTATCCTCTGCCAGGCCCTTAGGAAGGGCTCAGCTCACAAACACTGTTCCTCAGGCAAGGACCAGCTCCCCCTTCAGCAATTGATTCATCTTTTTGCAGGTTATGGTGGGGTGCAAACCAGGGTTGTGTCGTGTGGGCCACAAGTGAGTTCAAGTAAGAAAGGTCTCTCTAAATTTTAAGTTGCCGTGAGGTGAGTGCAAGGTGATGAGTAGTGCCTGGGACACCTGGAGCCAGCACATGACCCAAGCAGAGCCCAGCCGTGCGGAGCACTGACCTGCAGGTCTCTTGGTCAGGTTGAGGCAGTCCGCGTGGTACACCTTGGGGCAGCCTGGCTTCTTACAAGAAACTAGCTGCCCTCCATCCCCACAGCTGAAACACTCGTCCTCTCGCTCCTTCATCACCTCTGCCTGCGACCTCCGCTTCATCTGCGGCCGTCTCTTTAGCTTCTTGGACTTTTCCTCGGTGAGGCTGGGTTGGCTCTGTGGGTGAGACAACGTCAGTTAATGCAGGTCTCTGCCCCTTCCATCTGTCCCCTTCCTGCTACACTGGAGGTAACTGCAAAACCCGCAATAAAAATCCCACTCCCAGCCGTACCTGAAACATGTGGCATCTCTACAGTGCTTCTCAGTATTTGGCAAATGGTTCTTTTTTTTTTTTTTTTGTAAGAGCCTGGAAGTCCTGCACCAAAGCCTGGTTAACATGAGATCTATACAATTAGCAACAGCAGAATGAGGAGCCTGAGGCTGTCTGGTGTCACTGAGCTCGTGCCACTGCTCACAGCCTCTTCAGGTCCTCAGTCAAAGCAGTCAGGTGCCCTTGCGCTCATGACTCATGAGGAGTCTCCTCCAGCACTTCCTGCACTTTTTGATGCTCCTCTCTCCATTTTCAGTCTGAGTGTATCTGTGATCAGTTTAGACCTTGTTAAGGGTCGAGGTCCCGAGGTAACAA
>NW_010399834.1:0-346 GCF_000710305.1 Buceros rhinoceros silvestris
CGTCATCCACCTGGCTGCCATGGTTGGGGGCCTCTTCAAAAACATCCGCTACAACCTGGATTTTTGGGTGAGCGCAGGGTAAACAGGCAGTACTGGAAGTTCTTGAGGATGCTGCACCTGCCTGCTGTCCCCAACCTGGGACTTGGGCCCAAACTAGAGCTTCTCTCGTTTCTGGAGATATTATCCATAGGGTGCAGAGTTTTGGGGGTCACCACCCCACAGATCTGACAAACCTTTCCATCCTTAGAGGAGAAATATCCACATCAATGACAACGTCCTGCACTCGGCCTACGAGACGGGGGTGCAGAAAGTGGTCTCCTGCCTCTCCACCTGCATCTTCCCAGAC
>NW_010399834.1:509-5499 GCF_000710305.1 Buceros rhinoceros silvestris
ATGAGAGCATGGTGAGTGTCTCTGTCCCCAAGCCCACCCCAGGAGAGGTCCCTGCCCTGCTTAACTCTTGGCGCTCTTGTCCCCAGATTCACAACGGGCCACCTCATAGCTCCAACTTTGGCTACTCCTACGCCAAAAGGATGATCGACATCCAGAATAGGTGCGAGGTGGGGGGGGGCATGGGAAAGCTCTGGGAGCCCCCTGGGACTCCCAGGAATTAAATTGAGTGGGGAACATACCTGGGCTCAGCAGATGGAGATGCTGCTGGCCGGGCTTTTCTGAGGACGAGGTGACTGTCTAGTGGACAACCCACCTGCACCCCCCCTGCTTTCACCCAGGGGTTACTTCGAGCAGCACGGCTGCCGCTTCACCGCCGTCATCCCCACCAACGTCTTTGGGCCGCATGACAACTTCAACATCGAGGACGGCCACGTCTTGCCGGGGCTCATCCACAAGGTCTACCTGGCCAAACGTGAGCATGGCAGAACTTCTTAGGGCTTTCAGGGAGGGTTGGGGGTTAGCTCCCACCCACTCCATGAACTGCACTGTGGCGTGGCTGGGTTGGGTGGAGGTGGCTCGGATGCTAATGGACACATTCTCCTTCCTCCCGCAGAGAGCGGCTCCGCTCTGACTGTCTGGGGCACGGGCAAGCCCAGGAGACAGTTCATCTACTCCTTGGTATGTGTGGCCTTGAGGAGCACTCATCTCCTACAGCTTGGGGAGGGAAGGACATGGGGCTGGAATGGGCCTCAGCAGAGTCTGAACCCACCTGGGTTGGGCAGCATTGGCCACCCTTAGGGTTGTGTCCCCTTGCGATGGGACAGCATCCACCCTCCAAGAGCCATCTGCCCCTCTGCAGGACCTGGCCCGGCTCTTCCTTTGGGTTCTGCGGGAATACGATGAGGTAGAGCCCATCATTTTGTCAGGTAAGTCCCATCCCCCTCCTTACTACAAGGGGCTACAGCTCCTTTCTGAGAAGATGGAGGAACGGCCACCATTGTGCCCTTCTTCATAGTGGGAGAAGAAGATGAAGTCTCCATCAGGGAGGCAGCAGAAGCGATTGTGGAAGCCATGGACTTCAGGGGAGAGCTTGTCGTATCCTTCACCGCAGGCTGACCCCCCTCCTTGCTTGTGGGGCTGATGTGGCAGGTGGGGGGCACCCCACTTTTCAGCAGCACCCAGAGGACTCCAGCGGAGATACTGTGCACCGGAGTATTCCTCCCACTGCCCCAGCTGGGACGTGGTGGGGCAGAGCAAAGCCTGGTTTTGTCCTCTTTGGTTTCCCTTAATCCTTCCTGTCCCAGTTTGACACCAGCAAAGCGGATGGGCAGTTCAAGAAGACAGCCAGCAATGCCAAACTACAGCGCTACCTGCCCAGCTTCCAGTTCACACCCTTCAGGCAAGGTGAGATGGGGGGTGCTCCATAAGACAGGGAGGTTTTACCCACTCTGATTAGCCTTGGTGGCATCAGGGTGGTCTATCTGTCACGGAGCTGCTGCAGCGGGGCCAGAGGAGCCCCAGGAGTGCTGGGAGGGTGGAAGCCCTGTGCTGGGAGGGCAGGGGAGAGAGCTGGGGGTGTTGAGGCTGGAGCAGAGGAGGCTGCGGGGAGACCTGAGTGCGGCCTTTGAGTGCTGAAAGGGGCTGCAGGAAAGCTGGGGAGGGGCTTTTGATCAGGGAGTGCAGTGACAGGAGGAGGGGTGATGGGTTCAACTGAGAGAGGGAGATTGAGAGGAGAGAGAAGGGAGAAATTGTTGGTGCTGAGGGTGGTGAGAGCCTGTGCCAGGTTGCCCAGAAAGGTGGGAGAAGCCCCATGCCTGTCCCCATTGCAGGTCAGGTTGGAGCTTGGGGCTCTGAGCACCCTGCTCTGGTTGCAGATGTCCCTGCTGACTGCAGGGGGATGGACAAGATGACCCATCCCAAACCAGTCAATGAACAAACCCTTCCAAGCCCAAACCCTGTCCCATTTTCTCCCCCACCAGCTGTGAAGGAAACCTGCGCCTGGTTCAGCACCAACTATGCCAATGCCAGGAAGTGACAGGCCAACACGGCACTGGGACCGACATCATCCTCTTCATCTCAGGGTTGTCCTTTGCTGGGGCAGAGGACAGGGCTGGTGACATTTCCAAAGTCAAAAAAAAAAAGGGGTCCGAGTACGGTGAAGAGCCCCTCCCCTCATTTTCTGCCTGCTTCTGGTAGCCCCAGGGCAGGGTGGATAGGAAGACCTGGACATTCCAAAGGTGCTGAGACCCCAGACCAGGTGGTAGCAGCCAACTGGAGCCATCACCACCACTGCCTTGGTCATGTCCAAGAGGGTGGGGATGGTCCCAAAGCCCTCAGCAAAGCCCCAGCATCAGGATGGGGGTGGGACCAGAATGGGGAAGGCTGTAAATATGGTGTTTATTAAATATATGCAAATAGCGTAAAACTGGTGGGATGAGCAGTGTCCACCCTGCAGCACTGTCCCATACCCACGTCATACGGCACCCTTAGAGTCCTGAGCACCACCACATGTTCTCCACCAGGATCTGGAAGAGCCGAAAAAGGGTTTAAAACTCCTCTGGGAGGGAGCAGAGGGTCAAACATGGGGGAACAAGTCCACAGCCATGCGCAAGGCTCATCTGGTGGCATGGACATGGCAGAAGTCCTGCCCGCGGATGGCTTTCTTCTGGCACTGCTGCCCAGTCCTGGTGAGCCCCTGGCATGGGGACCGCAGGGACCACAAGGACCTATGAAGGAGAGACTCATCAGCACCCCAGGAAGCCCCCAGCAGGGCTGTCCCCCTGCACTCTCAGGTCACTGGCAGCACCCTGAGTGTCCCTGGAGAAGGGATGTCCCCTGTGGTTGGCACTCACCTCTCACTTGAGTTGCAGGGTTTGGGCTCCCATTGCTTCCCAGTGCCCATGGCCGGCTCCAGCATCGCCTGGTTGGGGAAGGAGTTTAGAGACCTCTGTCCTTGGTGACCCTTCTGTCCTGCTGGAGACGTCTCTTGTCCACTGGGGACACATGGGTCATCCAGGATGGGTGCCTTGGCTCACTATCCTTGGAGGACATCCCTTCCTCCCAGAAGTCCTCTTTGGGTGTCATGTCTCCAGACCCCTCTTCCAACAGAGTGTCCAGCACCCAGGAGCACAGTCACAACAAGGTCATCCCAGCGCTATAAGACCCTCAGGGGAGACCCAGCTGGCCCCCAGAAGCAGAGTCTGGCTCAATCTGGGGACTTCCCACCCAGCACCTACCGTCAAGCTCAGGCTTACCCTGCATGAGCTCAGCTTTGTCCTCTGGCTGCAGTGGATGGGTGACACCGGCCCTGCTAAGCCGGGGAGGTCCCCTGCTGTCACTGGGGGCTGCTCCAGACATGAGGGTTCTGGAAGAACATGGTGGTGACACCCTAGGGTGGTGCACATGGCCTAGCAGAGCTTGGGGACACTCTGGGGTAACACACATGCCCCAGCAGAGGATGGGGACGTGCTGAGGCTTCAGACCTCCCACCTCACACTCATCTCTTCCCACATCCCTGTACCCAGCCAGGTCTGACCTTGCAGGCAGTTCTTCTCCATCCTGCCCAGTTCCTCCTGCAAGAGCTCCAGTTCATGCTCCCTACATGGGAAGAAGGAAACTGGAGCTCCATCACCTTGGTAGCTCCTTCCTCCCCTGAACATGATGCAGCCTCTTCTCCAGCCTCCCCACACCCTCCTCCTCCAGGCAGAAAAGGGATGAGGCGTGCAAAAGCTGCAGAACACATCAGCAGCCCACCCTAGGGACCTCTGCCATGTGGCAGCTGAGTGGGACATCCAGGATGAGTCCCAGCAGCTCCCAAGGGTGTCATGCCCATGTGTCCCCCACCCAACCATCTCCTACCTGGTCGGGGTGGAGGTGAGCCAGTGGCAAGGCCTTATCCTGACTTCCCCAGCACCGTGGCAGGTGGCCACCAGCACCCACAGCCCTGTGGGGAAGCAAGAGGGTGGGAGAGGGCCAAGCACCCCCAGCCCAACCCCATAGAACCCTGGGGTAGAGGGTCTCCACACCCATCCCCACCTGCCACAGCAAAGGCCAGGAATGTGGGGAGCACTGGGATGCCGAGGGCACTGGAGGCAAGGAAAAGGAGGAGGAGGATGGCACGGGATGGCGTGGCCACCAGTAGCACGACCAGCAGCACGAAGCAGGAACCGTGGAGAATGCAGGTGGAGATGGCACTTGGGGTCCAGCCTGCAGTACAGGGAGCAAGAGCTTGGTGTTGGCACCCACCAGCACCCATCCGCCCTCCAGCACCCATCCCTGGCTCACCAGCTGGGTGGAGGATGGTGTGGAGGTGCTGCAGATGTTTCTCTAGGTGGTGCTGTGCACCTTCCACAGCCACCAGCATCAGCCCCAGGCTCCGGTTGAACTGCTCTAGCTTCTCCATCACCTCCTCCACCTGACGCTGCTGGGCCAGGAGAACACGGTCGCTCTCTGCAGGTGGAAGAGATGGATATGGCGTTGGGATGAGCCGGGGAACCTGCACCCAGGGGTGTCCTGGTGCCGCAAGAACTGGCAATAGGGTTTACCATGTCCCCACCTAGTTGGGCATTGACATCTTGAGCTCTTTGCTGCATGTGTTGGGTGTTGGAGAGGACAACTCGGTGCCCGTCCCGGAGCCCCATAGCCACATGGCTGCTTACATTCCCTGGAGGGAGACACAAGAGCTTGGATTGGTCCCCAAGGTGGGACACAAGGACACAGCAGGATTCCAGGTAGTGGCTCTTACCCACACACTGGACAAGGTCTTCCATGAACCGGGCCACCCAGTCCTGCCCGCCAGTGATGAGGGTCCCGTCCAGTGCCGGCCGCTGTGTGTTGGGGTGGACAAGGGTCTCCAGCCTTGGTCGCGGCCCCCTGGCTGCCTGGTCCCACAGCTCCTCCTGGGGTGAATATTGGGGTGGTGACCCCACAGCCCCCTCAAAACCATCACCCCATGGCAAAGCAGCTGCCCAGGGTGGAGGGTCCTCAGACC
>NW_010399834.1:5637-5898 GCF_000710305.1 Buceros rhinoceros silvestris
GCCTCACCCCCTTGGGGATTGCCAGGTCCACACCTGATGGTGACAGGAGTCCAGGGGTGACAGCTTGCTCTGTGTAGCTTCATCCTGGAACTGGTCCTCACTGGTGGTCACCTCGAAGGGGACACGAGGGGAGCTCCCTGGCTCCTCTGTGGGGTTGCTGAGGACTGGCGGCCCAAAAAATCCACCGGTGGCACCCAGCAGCAGCAGAGCCCAGCAGCTCTGCGGCAGCATGATGGGGAGGGGTGGGTCCTGTAGGGGACA
>NW_010399835.1:0-576 GCF_000710305.1 Buceros rhinoceros silvestris
CTCTGGTCCTGGACACCCCAATCCCTGGACAACCGAGAGCTCAGCCGTGTGGGTCCCTGCCCTCCCAGGACCCCAAACCACCTGCCTCCCTGGACATTGAGGTCCCTCTGAGGGACCTTATTGTGGCCCTTGAGGATGAGGGTCTGCTCAGAACATCTCAGGGTGGGGACAACCAGGTCTGTGGACATCTGGGACCTCGATCACCCATGTCCCCACCGTCCTGGGACCCCACACCACCTCAGTTCCCCTTGAAACTTGGAGCCCGTTGGCTGTGGGGGTTGAGGGTCTCCTCAGAACATCTCAGGGCCTGGACAACCATGTCCATGGGCATCCGGATCCTCCACCATGGTGGTCCCCACCCTCCTGGGACCCCAAACCACCTGGTTCCCTGGACATTCAGGCCACTTTGGTGACCTTTGGGCTTGAAGGTCTCCTCAGAACATCTCAATGATCAGACAACCCCATCCACGGTCACCCGGCCCCTCAACCCTGTGGCTCCCCACCCTCCCAGGACCCCATAACACCTTGACCCTTCCCACCATTTGGCTCTCTTCCACCTGCCAGGTCCTTCATCCT
>NW_010399835.1:783-1122 GCF_000710305.1 Buceros rhinoceros silvestris
CATCCCCCCCGCCCGCTACAACCTGTGTCAGGCGGGATCCAAGGCCAAGCTCACGCAGCTCCAGTGGGTCCGCGAGCCCACGTACATCAAGGAGGAGAAGAGATGGATGGGGCGCCAGGTGACCAGCCTCCTCTCTTCCTTGGCCACCAACACGGGCGAGTGTCACCTGGTCCTGCCCGGCTTCGAGGCCGGCGGCGTCTACGGCCTGCGGTTGGAGGCCCGGCCCACCAAGCCGGGCTTCAAGGAGCTGTGGTGGATGCACAAGGTCACCGTCACCGTCGTCGGTGGGGACAGGACGCACCCTCCCCTGCCACCCCCCCCTTGGCCCCACCCCTCATT
>NW_010399837.1:0-345 GCF_000710305.1 Buceros rhinoceros silvestris
CTCTGTGGAAAGGGACCTGGGGCTCCTGGTGGACAACAAGCTCAGTACGAGTGAACAGCGTGCTGCAGTAGCACAGAAAGCCAATGGGATGCTGCGTTGTATCAACAGAAGCATCACCAGCAGACGAAGCACTCATCATGCCACTCCGTGCAGCACTGTCAGGCCACTCCTGGAGTGCTGGGTCCAGTTTTGGTCCCCGCTGCACAAAAAAAAGATGTGGACAGGCTGGAGAGGGTCCAGAGAAGGGCCACAAAGATGGTCTGAGGACTGGGGAGCTGCCACGTGAGGATGGGCTGAGAGAACTGGGCGTGTTCAGCATTGAGGCAAGACGGCTCGGGGGGAACC
>NW_010399838.1:0-438 GCF_000710305.1 Buceros rhinoceros silvestris
GAAACATTATATTTCAATATTATCATATGAATTAAATGTAATCCTTGAAGCGACTAGTCCCAGGGGTCACATATTAGGCCATTTTTTTCTTTTTTTTTTTATTTAATAGAGGTCATCCAGGCTGAAAAGCAGAACCCAAATGAAAAGCATCTTCAATGTGGTTATAACACGAGCTGCACGAGGTCAGGCAGTGTCTTGTATGGCCTCATAAAAAATACATAACCAGACAGGCTAATAGTATTTCTTTGCATTCATTTGGCCATTTTTTTCTTTTTTTTTTTATTTAATAGAGGTCATCCAGGCTGAAAAGCAGAACCCAAATGAAAAGCATCTTCAATGTGGTTATAACACGAGCTGCACGAGGTCAGGCAGTGTCTTGTATGGCCTCATAAAAAATACATAACCAGACAGGCTAATAGTATTTCTTTGCATTCATTT
>NW_010399838.1:607-3114 GCF_000710305.1 Buceros rhinoceros silvestris
CCCGGGAGCCCCCCCAGGCTCATTTCCATAATGGGCAGCTCTTCAGAGCTGCCGGGAGAAAACACGCACCCTCCTTTCCAGAGGTGCTGCGGGTCGCAAGGGAGCGGAAATGCCCTTTCTGGGGCCCCCAAAACAGAGGGAGCGGGCTGGCGCGGCCCCGCTCACACGCACACATGCACACGCATGCACAAACACATGCTCGCACACACGCACACATGAGCACACATGCATACACACACACACATGCATACACACACACGCACACGCACATGCACAAACACATGCGCATGCACACACACACGGGTGGTTTCTTTCGGCCAGTTGTGCCACAGTCGTGCGCAACTGGGCGTGCAGCCATGCTGGGCTGCCTGTTGTGAGCCGTTCCCCGCGTGGCGGCGTTTGTCCGTCCAAACACGGCGGATGAATCTGAATTATTTCCCTCCCGAAAAGAAACGCAGACGGAACCCCAGTACCACGGGTTCCGTTTCAGTGTGCGCCGGCAGGGGAGGGGTGTACCCACCGCCCGGGGTTGATGCAGGTTGCAGAGATGCACGGGGTGGGAGAGAGGGCAGGAGAACGGCAGCGATGGGGGGGCCAGCAGAGACGAGCGGCGCTAAAACCGCGGGGTGAGGAGTGACTGTGGTATCGCCTCCCTTCCCCCTCGCCCAAATATCGCCTGGAGACGGGTGACCCTGCTGGGGAGCGGAGCCGCAGAGGTGACCCGATGCTAACCAGCCTGTTAGAACTAATAAGGTGTGCTCCTAAGCCAGGGGCTGACACTGGGGCATTGTGGAAATAACTCTCCTTGTTATTGCCCATCCTCAGCTCGGAATTTACTGCTCCTTTGCATTATTAAAGAGACAGCTCGCGTGCGCGCTGGGGGAGAGGCGCTGGGCAGCCGCCAGAGCCGCGCGCGCCTTCTGATGTTCTGTTTGTGCTTGCCGTCGTCTTTACATTAAGATGCGGAGCATTAAAGCGTGCTGGGTTAATGGGGTGTTATTTATTATTGGAACAGTTTTCAAAAATAAGATCTGCTTTAGAAAAATAAAAACTATCTTCTTCCCCCGTGGCAAATGGTCAGGAAATCGGAAATGTGTGAACCTCTGAGAGAAGGTCAGGCTGTGGCCTTGTGGGACAGAACTCTTCCCCAAAGGGTTTCCAGTAGCACCGCTTCTCCTTGCCAGCAGATGCTGAGCAGCGCTGGGAACACCCAGCACGGTGGGTAACAGGGATGACACGATGGGAACAAAAACGGAGCCACTGCCACGCGGGTCTGTCCTCGCAAGGGCAGGGCAGAAGGGTGTCAGATGGGGAGCCGTTCTGCAGCCCCGGTCCTCCTCAGCTTTTCGAGCACTTGGGGAGAAAGGCAAAACTCAAAGACAGTCGTGGGTGGAAATATCTCGGGTTTGACTCCGTCTCGGGTCCCACAACCTTGCCCCCCCGTTCCGCTGTCAGCCTGCCCTCCTCCCACCCAGGCTCCATCCAGCAGAACTGCTGGGGCTCCCCGGGAGCTGCGTCCCGCCGTGGGGCAGGCTGGCAGGGGGCACAGCAACCCCAGGGTGCACATTTGCACGTGACAGATCAGATGTTATGGACAACGAGCTGAGCCGCTCTTTCAGCTGATTTCGCCATCTCTGAATTGGTTTTTATGGGGAGGCGTTTTAAACTTGACCTTTGTCGGGACTGCAGAGCCCGCCTCGCACACGCTGGGGTGATGGGGCCGAGCCCTGCAGCCGCTGCTGCCAGGGGAGTTCCTACAATAATTAGGGCTCCAGTATTATTAATTTTGTGCAGCAAAGCAGCTGACTGCACATTGGAGACATCGCGGGGAACAGTGATCAATGTAAATGAAATCCTCCAGGTAAATACCAAGTACGACTCAGCAACCACGGACTGGCAGAACCAAGGGCTGCCGCTGACGGGACTGAGCCAAGGGGGCTGGCTGGTTTCTGGGAGGTTTATTGTCAGGGATTCCATGAAATCAGCTTCCAGAGGGATTCGAGAGAATTCTTCAGAGCCACAGCAATGCTTCAGCTGTCCAAGGCAACTGGGTTTTCCTGCATGTTCAGAGACAACCCATTCTTCTGAAAGGTTAATGTGGGCAGCTGCTGGGAGGGCCCGGGATGACAGCAGGGATCAATGCATAGTGATGTGATGAAATACATGGAACTGCCATCACATCCTGAAAGGGTGTATTTATTCATCTATCCGTATCTCTCACATAGGTCCTGCCCGTTCGGGGCCCAAAGAGCAGCTCTGCAAGCTGGGGTAATTCAAAATGAGAACCAAACACCCGGTGGGAGCAAAGGGCCTTTGGACAGGCAATGGAGATGGGCCGGAGGGTGCGGGAGTCAGCGTCTCCCTTGGCTCGTGCTCTCCGTGATTTTCACAGGACACGCGCCACGGAGCAGCCTGCGCATCGCGTAGCCCCTCCAGTGGCTGCAGGACCCCAGGCCGAGGTATTTGCCCATCAGCCCCCGGACACTGCCGCCAGCACGG
This sequence comes from Buceros rhinoceros silvestris, assembly GCF_000710305.1. Taxonomy (NCBI): domain Eukaryota; kingdom Metazoa; phylum Chordata; class Aves; order Bucerotiformes; family Bucerotidae; genus Buceros; species Buceros rhinoceros. The sequence continues at coordinate 3,107 of NW_010399838.1, forward strand.
GGGGGGAG
>NW_010399838.1:3173-11520 GCF_000710305.1 Buceros rhinoceros silvestris
ATCAGCCCTGGGACACTGCTGCCAGCACGGCGGGGATGGGGCAGCCTTGCTGTGCCACCTCCTCCTCCGAAGGCTGGGGAGTTGCCACGGTTTGAGATGTTGGGGGCACCTGCAGGCAGAGCTCAGCTAGATTCACTGGTGTGACCCAGAGCTTTGCAAGTGGTATGTCGAGTGCTGCTTCGCACAGGCGGCGCCAAACACCATCACGTCACTGAACATGCTTTACGTGTGATCGCTCTGGAGTCGCAGCCCACACTGTCTGCATGTGTTCACAGTGCCTGTTGTAAACCCCTCGATCCCGACCACAAAACTAGCGAGAGGGGATGCTGGCCATCGCTGGACAGCATGGCTGCGAACACCACACGTCACCAGACACGGTGCTAAACAAGCGACAAACAACAACGATTGCTTCAGAGCAGAGTGGGAACAGCCAGCTAAGACAGGGATGGAGATCCTGATTTCTGATTGTGCCAAATATAAACAAGGAACTACAACTGATACCTGGACAAAGAGGCAAACCGACGCCTCGCTGAGCCCCCCAGTTTTCCCTTTCTGCCATTCTGAGTTGGTGACTCATCAAAGCGGCCAAACGAGCCCTGTGGGTACCTGAACCGCAGAGCCTCATGCCTCCTCTGTGCCCAAGGACGAGGCAGCTTTGCTCAAAACACGCTCTTATGTGCCTACGGTGTATCTGTCCATTCTTGCATACACGTCGTTTTAATCACGTCCCTCCAGTAAGTAATAGGAACAGCGACAAATGCGATGCTTCTCTGTTTGGTTGGAATAGCCCAATGTTCTAGGGTCAGATCAAAGGTGTGAGACTAAGAGGACTGTGTTAAGCCGTTCTTGTGCTCAGCCTTCAGGTGGTGAAGCTCAAGTAACAGGAGTACGAGAACCGTGACAACCCTCTACTGGATTTAAACATACAATTTTCAAAACTGATTGCCAAATCCTGATCTCAATAGCATCCCCATTTTTTTCAGCTCTACCAGCTGATCCCATAAAAAATATTATTTGTCCTTATAAACCCAGGCGAAGTCGGGCATCCAGAGAGGAGCGGTTTGATTTGAGGGTTTCTAATCCCCTGCAGCTCTCACAGTAACACTCAACGTCTCCTGGAACACAATTACAAAATCAACTGCCAGAATTATTTCGAGTGTGGTTGGACTGTACCAGTCCCATATCTCCTGCAGAAAGCACAGCAGTGTTTACTCTGCCCCATGTGTCACTCCGAGCCTCTTCGCTCAACTCTTTAAAGGACTCTCGTGCCATTTTGGCTTTTCTGGGAATCACATTTCATCAATCTAAAACCTGCTTCTCCAGCTTTTCTGCTCTCATGTGCCGCAGAGGTGTGGTGTCCCTTCGGCCTTTGTATTGCACAGACAGAAGGTGGAGAAGCTGGAGAAGGTGCTGCTTGTCGCCTGCAATTGAATTCCACTCGGTTATGAGCACATTCCCAATAAACACGTCCTCATTTCTCAGTGAATGGAAGGACTGAAGATCTGGCAAGGCTGAGAAAGGCGAAGACTGGAGACAAGCACCTCTCACCCAGGAAACAAGAGCAGAAGGAGAGGAGGAGAGAAGTGTGACGCAGCAGTCACAGTGACGGACTCTTCGAGTCTTGGCAGTCCCAGTTTCCACCCCGCAGCCCCGCTGTACGTGCCTGTCGCAGGGAGCGAACGTGCCTGTCGCTGCCTGGCACCGTTCTTTCTCCTGCACTGCCCTCTTCCCATTCTCCAGACGTGAGAAACGGGATCACGTTTCTCACTGTGGTTGACCAACAGCTAAACCTTCAGAACAGAAGAGGAGAATCCTGTACAGCGTACCCCTAACCAATACAGGGGTGTTTTAAGCGTTCTTTCGGGCGCAGAGTATCAGATTGCTTTGTACAGAACGGGGCTTACCTGCTAAATGGTCTAGGCTGTGTCATTCCCAGTTATTACAAACCAGCTCACAAAGCTTTCAGCATCCAAAACCTAATACCCGACTATATGAAGCCTCTGCAGGAGTCCCGTTAAAAGTTACAAAGGGGTTTGGGGTTTTGTTACTTCTCCGGTTTTAGCATGGAACTGTTACAGAAGCCCGACATCCCCATGGTGAAGCTGCTGGGCCTGGTCCAGCCTCCGGGCATGGCCCCAGCTGCCTCCTGGGCTGTGGACGGTGGCCCAGCGCTGCTGCAGCGGGAGGACAGTAATTCTCCTCTCCCGTGACTCATCTGCGGTCGCTATTTCAACTCAAACTCCACAAGAGAGGGAGTGAAATTTTAGCTCTTCTCAACCCAGTGAGTTTTGGCACACACTTCAATGGACAAAAATTGCAGGTTAAACAAGTTCAGGTGTCTATATGGTGAAACGCTGAGCTGGCCCGTGGCCTCTCAGTGCTTTAGGAGTGCTAATAATAAGAATGTCGTGGCATACCCATGACTGCACTGCAGCCACAGAGATGTAAGGTCTTTGTTTTCAACCATCTGAATGCTGCCAAAACTATCTACACAGAAAAACACACCCCAGCAGTGTCCCAGCGGTGCGGTCTGGTAACGCCACCTCCTCCCCACTTGCACCCAGAGGCAGTCCATCGGTGTAGAAAACAGGAGGAGGAAAGGAGAGAACACCGCTGGGACCCCAACCCCACTGAGAACGGCATTAGAAGTGAGAGCTGCAAGGAAGAGGAGACCAGATGCAGCTGCTCTGGAGGAAAACCGTGGCAGGTAACGCTGGAAGGTGAAAACTGGGAACCTCGGGGTATTTTAGCATCTGCACAGCCTGCTTAGGGAGAACCTCCTTGCTTGTAAGAGATTCCGACAGGAGCAACTGGCAGTTCTGTGGAGAACAGAGAAGGCGCTGGAGAAGAGCCCAGGTCTCAGCCAAAGGCTGCCCGAGGAAGCCTACAGATCGTTAAATAACGAGCTAGATCGCCACTGGTTACAGCTGCGAGCGGTGTGGAGGAAGACAATTTATCTCAGCGGTGAGACCTGCTCCTTTTTAGGCCTTTTCAGGAAAGATGATTTCACAGTCTAAAAGACTTTGTTGTTAGGGAAAAATGAACGGTGTTCAAGTTTTTGCTAGGCATCATCCTCTAACTCTGAGCTGCCAAGAGCATGAAAATCTGGTTTCTGAACATGACCAAAAGCCAAGCCCCAGCAATGGCAGCTGTATGCAGAACAACAGCATCCTTTGTTGTTGTTGCTGTTGCTTACGAACTTTAGAATCCTACAGTCACTACTGCAATTTAACAATTAAGAGGTGGAGGAAGTGTGCTCGTCTTACAAAATCACTGTAAGGTCTAAAATACTCCGCATCATCGAGATATTGGTGTTTTCACAAAGCATTTAGGCGCAGTTCTCGCTGTAAATGGTGCAGTCACTCCAGTTGGATTTCCTTAGTGAGCTGCGTTAATAAAAACAAAGCCATGAACTTAAAAGATATACAGTTGTAGCTTCCCAAACTACCTTAACTTGGAATAAGGACCTCTTTATTTTATTTCGTTTAGTGGTTCTTCGAGTTAGGACCAAGAGACCTCTTCCCAGCAGTGGAATTTCTCTGCATCACCTGCAGCACCACACAGCACCGACGCATTCATAAATTTTACTGTTTGATGTAATTCTATAGACTGCACTTGAGGAGCCAGGGGGTTAGTTTACAGTATTTCAGAGAAGCTGAACTAACCCCCAAAAGCCAATTACTCCAGAAGGAGTGACCCATCAGCAGAACCATACTGGTGCAGGAGGTGTGACGCTCCTCAGCACACAAGTCCTGTTCGTCAGTCACTTAGGTGCTTTGGAAACCTGCGTCCATTTTATTCTCACAATTTCTGACACTATTGAAAGCTCCAGAGGTATGAAGAATTGTAGAAGTATCTGAATGACAAATTCTGCGCCTTGACTGTGTTTTCACCAACCCTACAGCGGGTCCCTCCAGCTCCTTCTCAGCCACTGCCACCCGGCAGCTCCAGGCAGAGCAGAACCAGACCGCTCTACAGGGGGAGGCTTAAAAACCCTGCAGTAAGAAACAGGTTTTGCTCAGAAGAGTGTCCTGGGTGTTATGACCCAAATCAAATAAAAGTCAACCAAAAAAACCCCTTGCTTCCAACCGAGACACCAATGGGGAGGGTAATGGTGCCTGCCACCAACTGCTCCCATCTTTGTACTCGTGTCAGCCACCAACCAGCAAGAATCGCACTCTTCGGTGTCTGGAAACCATGCGATTCAATCTACTTCCTTCTGCCCACAGCTGCCTGCCCCACCTCCTCCGCTGTCCTGGGACTTGATATATATTGTATAGGGAATAAACATCAAACCTCTCCAAGGAGAATCAAGAAGGGCATTTTAAGAACAGACAGTCAATTAAGCATTATCTGCAACCCTTGTGCTTACATCTTCAAACGAGGGAGCACAAAAGCCATTCCCTTTAAACTGCAGCCGACTCGGATAGGCGCTAGTTGACAAGTCTCATGCGCTACTAAACAGACGTTCCTACAAACTAGATGATTGTTCCCGCAATTGTAAATACAGAAGGGGGTTGGCACGGAGGCTTTAAAGAAATATTCAAAATATACACCCAGCACATACATCCTACTGCATAGTTTATATTTCAGCTAGAAAGCATGGCACATGGAGAAGTCGGGTTTTTATACAAAGACATGGAAATGTACACAAAGGAAAATATTCTCAAAAATAATGCAAAACTAAATATACTAAACCACTCCAATCATCTGCCTCAAAACGCTTACTGTACCATTGCTCGAACTGACAACTCGCAGACCATTTAAACCTTGACTGTCCCTTCTGGATGAGGCAGCTGATAGCGTAACTTCTGCAACACCCACGTCCGTCCCAGAGCTCCAAGTGAACAGCTTGTACCTTCTGAACGGGCTGAAGTATCAGAAGAAAGTTGGACTTGCAGAAAAGGTGCTCTGGTTAAAACCGGGGGTGTCAATAATTAGCAAATACATCATGCGGTTCTTTAAACTTGGTATCAAACAAGGCGGTGCTTGTGTTCCTCGTCTCTGCTTTCCTGCCATGCCCAGGGAGAGGAGGCACAGGCTGGATACGGATTCCCTGTCAACGGCCACTGGTTTATGCTCGTTAAACTGAAGCAGAATTAGTGCAGCTCAGCTGTGAGCTCCTGCTTCCCTAAACCCAAAAACTGCAGACAGCTCCACCAGGCTCCCAACCACCGTCACCGCTAAAAACGGCACCCGCGACCTCCCTTTGGAAGTGGAGATCTCCTGGAAAAACGACTCGACTGGCTCCGGCTAATTATAACCATAACCATAACCACGACCATAAGAGATGTTTCTCTTTCATGTGAATTTTAAAAACCTTGATTGGTTTTCGGCACAACAGAGTGTTTGCCAGTGAGCTGAACTCGTCTCTCGCTCAGGCCGTCATGATTCTGACTCCATCAGCACTGGCTTCACTCTCTGCAATGTCCCTGGGCGAGAGTTATCCCGAACGTGGCCACTGCTCCACTTGCTATCGTCATCGTCAGCCAGGGTGCTGCTGGCAGAACTAGCTGGACTCTCAATGATTTGGGATTTTAAAAGTGTCATTATTTGAATTAAAATTATTCTCTTCACATTCTTCTGCTTCTGCATTTGTTAAATTCAGATTTTAAATTCTATCTTACAGATAACCTGAGTTCATTTGTTAGACACAATATTTGCTTTTTAAAATACTATATACTGTTACTCAAGGCTCAAAATCCTCCTCCTCTCCACCCAGTCCCAAGACACTCCTCATATAGGTATTTTAAGGGGCCAGGGAATACGGATGTTCCAGCTCCTGCTTCACCGAATCTGAGCAGACACGATCCTGGGACCGTGACTCGGTCCATTCCTCAGCTGTCGGGACGCGGAGTGCACGTTCTTCCACCATCTCCAAGAGAACACATGGAGCAAACACGCGCACCAGCAACCACAGGCGTTAGATTGAAAGCACCTACGGCCCCACATGCGTTACTGTTCCTCCCCCGGCTAAGTTACAGCGTACGTGCGCTGGAACGGTGAACCAAACAGGAGCTGTGCTGACAAACGTCTGTGCCAGTTAACCTGTGGTAGCAGGCAAATGGGCTCACGACGAGCCAACCTCGGCTCTACTCGTTAAAGAAAGCCTTGCTGCACCTTCCCCAGAAGGAACAGTGCACAGGAGTTTTCCCATCCGCGGTTATTTTTTCCATTTTGACAGCCTACAGAGAGCACCCTCCCGGGTAGGCATTGTTTATTTTTCCCAGCGCGCTGTAGGAGTCACCTCTGCTGAGACCTGCCATAGTTTTCTTCCGCTGAACAAACCCTGTGACTCAGCAGAAGGTGAGTCCCATTGGCCCAAGAGATGAACTAACTAACAGTTGCCTTTGCTGGTCTTACACCCTCCTTCTCTACGCTAACCTGGGACGGGCCAGCCAGAAAGGAGAACAAGTTTCCACTGAAGGCACTCACAGTAAAGGACACGTGGTTTTAGCACCAAATCATTCACATCTGGAAATCTGAAGCCAAGGCTTGAGGAACTCTCACCTTCCATTTAACCTGCTTATGCAGCTCACAGCTCCAAAGCACGCGCACATGGTATTTCCGAAAGCTACAAAAAGTACTGAAAACGGATCACAGAAAGGATTTAGGAGGAAATGAACCAAACCCACAGAAGAAACACACGAAATGGCCCAAAAGACAACTAGACAATGAAGAAAGGTGACAACTTCAGCTGAAAGGTGTCTCGGTTTACTGGCAATGTGAAATCAGCAATTTAACTGGAAAACCAAGATGTCAGATGGAAACAAGGGCAATGGGTAACCAGCAAAACAAACCAGAAGCTGTGGGCAGCAGAACAGGGGTGGGGAAAGATACAGATAGCCGGAAAATGGTCACAGAGCTGGGGCTGTGCCGTTTCAAAGTGTAACAGAAAACACAGAACCCTGTGTGAGACCACCAGGAGATGGAGATGGTGAAGTGGCAAATGAAAAGCAGAAAACACAGACAGCTTCATGTTCTTATTCCAGAAGAGGGATTTTGACAAACTCACCAAGGAAGAACCATGAAGCACTGAGCAGTTTGGTAGTGATGAGCTGAAGTGAAATCAAACGATTTAGAGCAGAGACATTCTCCTAAGCTTGCAGCCCCCAGGACACCAGCGCTGCTGACGTCCTTCCTTAGCAGGTCTGCGGGCACGTCTGGAAACAAGACCTCAGCTCCGTTCCTGCCAGTATCCAAAAGCAGATGCAAGTAACAGCATAGCAAGAAGATGCTGGTCATAATATTCCGGTTAAATCAGGAAAGCAAACATGGGATGCGTCTTATTTTAGCAAGCGGGAGGGGGGTCTGCATACTGGTGCCAGTCGGTTGGCTTTGTGCTGAACACCAGCAGCTGGGAGAGGAGCTGGGTGGCTGCGGAGGGCTAGCCCAGGAGCAGCGACCGGTGGAGAAGCAAAGGCTGGGTGAGGGAGAACTGAGCCCACAGCAGAAGAGCACAGACCCAGTGTCTGCAGGACTGGTGCTGGACCCAGCGCTGGGCGACAGCTCAAGGACCCTGAAGTTAACAATAATAACTGAAAAACCGTCATCAGTGATAAAGGTGACACTGAAACGTGTCCTTTACCTTGGGAAAACAAAGACCTGGTGGTGAAGCTGAAGTCAGACAACTTGAAGGAGAGTCCAAGGACACGTTTCTTACCACGAGGGCAATTAATCTCTGGGAAATATTAGGGAAGGAGGGGTGGAGTCTCCGTGTGACATTTTTTATCCCAAATCCAGTGCCTTTCTTGAGGAGAAGCCTCGGTCAAACTATAGTTTTAGACTAGAAAAATCAGGAATTGAGGAAAAACTCAGCCCAAGATCCCCCCGGCCTTAAGTCCTAGCGGGGGGGAAAGAAATAAAAAAAAAAAGGAAAGAAAAAGAACAACCCTAAAAATACCCTCAGAGCAGCCTCATCAAGTCGAAAACAACTGTTACACTGACAACACACTCTCTTGCTCTCAGGGTGCTGCTTCTCCCTGCACTTGCTGGCGATGAAGAACCATGGGATAAACCAGCAGGTTCCAGGGTGTTTACCGGCTTTCTGAAGGACAGAGCAAGACTTCTGAAATGTTTGTTTGGAAGCACAGTCTATAGCGAGGATTTGGGCTGAAACCATGTCTAAGAGGGGATAAAAGGCCCAGCAGGGAAGAAAGCAATAAAACCATCATTGTAATATCCCTAACACAATAATCAGCTGTCTCCGAGCGGGAGAGGGGTCCGGGAAGGGAGCGCAAAGTGCAGTTCCCTGACGTGGGCACGGGTTGTGCCAGAGCTCCTGAGAAAAACCAGGCAACACAATACCAGGGCACCTCGCTGGTAGCTTTTGGCGTTACACCTGCCC
>NW_010399838.1:11625-21603 GCF_000710305.1 Buceros rhinoceros silvestris
CCGCCCCCCCCCAGCCGCTCCCCCTGCCCCTGCGGCATCCTGTGGCCCCAGCGCCCAGCACCATCCCCACCAAACCCCAGCCCTGGCGTTCGCGGCACCGCCAGCTCCTTGGCTGCCATGGGGCCTCGGGGTGGGCTGAGACGGATCCGTCGCCCGGCGAGCGCCTGCCCGCAGCCAGCGTTTTCATCTGCCGCACCTTGAAGGGCCCTAACTGAAGGCGCACAGATTTGAATTCATTTTCATCCTTATCAGCTCTGTAAGGAACAGAAGAAAGAGACTCGTTTAGGAGCTGTGTGCTGGCAGACATCTTACCAGTGGGGTAAGGACACAGACTGTTCATGTTTGCTGAAATACCTCTTTTTCCATGCGGAAAAAAAGGCAGTGGGCTTTAAAGCCAGATTTCAGTGTCCCGATGAAAGCCTGACAGCCACGACTGACAATTTGCTGCTGTCCAGCCCCTCAATGTTTGTCCCTCGCTGCGCGTCCCTCCTCTCCCTCTCCCCCCACATCCATCCTCCATTTCCCGGTGCCTTCTCAGCACTCTGGCTCGAGCCTCCCGCGAAATGGTGGTGTGCGGAGGGAAGGGAGGAAGAAGGGGAGGAAGGAAGGTGCTACGACTGGGAGGGCAGGGGAAGAGGAAGATTGAGAGAGGCAGAGAGAATGTCAAAGCTCAAGTCTGGCATTTGCCTATTTAAATTCAATCATGCAGCCCTCGCCGGGCTGGAAATGGATGGCCTGCGTTATGAATTTCTGATCAGACGGCTGATAGGTTATGAGCGGGGACGTAATCCCATTGAGGAAGCCTTTTTTCCCAGGCAAGGGCAAGCAATAACTGCCCTTCAGAGATGGCTCTTTGCTTTGCCCTTTTTTTGATTTTTTTCCTTTTCTTTAAAAAAAAAAAAAGTGCAAATAAGCATTTTTATGATGATAAATGTGTAATAATGATTCATTCTGCCTGCATCTGAAATGGGATATGCCTTTGCAAAGCAGACATGCGCTCAAAATAAACTGCCATATTTTTTCTTTTTTAAACCTAATTAGAATTCTCTCCTTCTCTCAGCTCATTTTGTACCAACACTGGTGATCTAAAAGGAAAGTGAAAGGAATGAACACATGCATCGAGACCGGTATTTTTAATACCCTGCAGGGTTTTTAGCGTTTTATAGTTTGCCTTTTTTAACATGATGTGTTTACATAAAAGGATACCAAAAAAAAATTGTCTTCAAATGGCAAGAACTGCTGGCGTACGGTAGGGGCAAGCCAGAAATTATTTTAAAAGCTGATGTTTTCTTACTTCTACCCATGTGACATCACTCAGTGTTGCTTGGTGCTATAGTGAATTAATCGGAATAGCGGAGGATGCTGGGAGATTTACAGCAGCCAAGCTCACCAGCGAGGGAGGGCGCCTGCAGCAGCGTGTTGGCAGCAAGTGCCAGCAGTGGGGCCTCGAAGAGCAAGCGGAACTTTGGGAGTCTTAAAAATCAGAAAACACGGGGTTTGCTATTTAAAGCTCAGGATACATGTGCTGAAGCAAGACCCATCCCAGTCTGGGGGACAGGAAAGAGCCGCAGGGGAGCAGGACGTCATCCCATGCTGCAATACCAGGGGAGATGCCTGACGTCACTGAAGCTTCTGTAAATAATCAAAAGGGGAAAAAATAACATCTGTAGGCAGGGAGGGAGGGAAGGAAGAGTGGAGAAGCATCTCGGTGTTGGTGCTACGTGGAAACTTGCTCTTGCAGAAACAGCACGGAGCACCAGTGAAAAACCTGGCCTCTGCGAGTACTTTGGCAAAGGAAGTGCTGGTGACCACGGCTGTCCTCCCCCGCAGGTACCACTCACCTAACAGTGTAGGAACCCAGTCACCAATGTGTGCCTGTCGTTTAGTTGCCACGGAAGCCCAGGAAAGGTCTAAAACATAAAGCTAAGTCTTCGTCACATCATTTCAGCACGGTACCAGCTATGCCCCTCGGCCCTCACTCGCTCCGCTCTCCTTCCCTCCTGTCGCTGGTGCCGGAGCGATGCCTGTCCTCCGTGAAGAGCTCAAAGCCACGACATTCAAATCCTCCAAGAGCCTTCGTCAGCCGTCGCCTCGATGTCTGTGCTCAGCAAGCAGCTAGAAACCTAAACCCCGGAGCAGAGGTGTGCCGGTGAAATGGCTGCTGGGCTGGTGAGGCGGGGAGAACCCTGCCTCATCCCGTGGGGGAAGCTGAGCCGCGAGCTCAGGGAGACAGGGCAGCAGCAGCCACCTTCTGCATGCAGCTCTAGCTCCTCGATCTGCAGCTGCACCTTCTCATCTACAGACAGACCGTTCAGTGCCACAATATTTTCAAAAACGATGGTGGAACCACGAATCTCTTGATACAAAGAGATTTGCTGCAATCTGATGACTCTGTGGTGTCCTACATGAAGCCATAAGAGAAAAAAACTTCTTAGGTGAGAAGATGGCAAAATCCCACAGTCCCAAGTTACCATCTCCACGCAGGGCAGCATCTGTGGGCACACTGTGGCCACAGAGACACTGTGCACAACCTTCCCACTTCAATTCCTGTTTCATTCATCATTTTCCCCACTAATGTACTCACGTATCAACAAATCAACTTGAATAAGCAAAGAGATGTTTTTAATTGCCAAGCTGATCCTGAATGAGAGCTTCAGGGCTGACGGCATCAGGCGAAAGCAGTTTCAGGCTGGTCTGGGGAGGGTGGTGCATGGTCACCCCAGACAGAAAACCCAGCACACAGCAGACAGAACCTGAGACAGCCGCACTCCACAGCCCCGCGTCTCCTCTTCAGTTTGAGCTGAAGGTGGCTGTGAGCACAGACCAAATGTGCTGCGGGTTGGTTCGTGATGGTGCCACGAGAGCCCTGGAAGCAGAGATGGAAACTGCGACGGCTGCGATGGCTGTGTGGCGTTTCTACGAGTTCTTCTGGGTTTGTTGGATTCATTCCCAGATGTGGCTTTTGCTTTTTATAGCTGTAATAAGCCGGAATACCGCGAGACGAGTGAGCACCTAAGGCTGTCGGTGTCTTCAAGGAGATCGTTGTTTGCAACTGGGGCTCTGTGAAATTCAAGCACTCGGTTTGTGGAAAGCGCGATACCAAAGAGAGTCCCCTGTGAGCTCTAATTTAGCAACCACCTCCCATCAGTCAGGAGCTGAAGCCAACTTTGTTCTTATAAATGCAGCTACTTCAGAACAGCCGGGCTGTCAAAGAAAGCACCGACTTTTCATGGGCTTCCTCGGTTGGCTCAAATCATGCATCATCAGCTAGAAAGCTGGTGTGCGGAACCTCTCAGGCGTGCTCGGCCAAAGCACCACGTCCTCCCTGCGGTCCAGCCGCACCCCACGTAACACCGCATCATCCCATGTAACACAGCATCGCCCTGGTAACACCACATCATCCCATGTAATGTCGCACCATCCCAATAACCCCGCATCATCCCAGGTAACACCACCTCACCCACGTAACGCCACCTCACCCTACTTCTTTTTACACACCCCATCTCTTTCTCCATATTGAACTGTTCAGTTTGCCCCTGTTCAGTTGCCAGAGCTACGTGCAAGGAGGGAGAACTGGAGGAAAGCTATGAAGTGATCTTTCTACCCTTCCGACCACGTCATAGCTGCAAACACCTCAGAAAGTCTGCAGACGTGCAGTGAGGGTCCCAGGAAACCCCTGCTCTGCAAAGGGATATTTTTCCTGAGCAATGCAAAGAGCTGACGAACCAGGTGGTTTCCTCCTCTCACAAGCCCCAAACGGTTAATTTTGTTCCATATCCTCCCACTGAAACGGGCAAGAAACCTCACAGCTCATAATTATGAAATAATGTGGCCACAGGGGAGTTCCCTCCCATTACCATTGGTTAGGGATTATCTTATGTCCTGGAGCAGTAGAATTTTGATTATTTAATTGAAATTATATATATTAGCATGGATGTTCTCATTAGCCGTAAAATAAAATATCTAATATTTTCAGTCTTGTTGCATCAACATCTTGTGGCCAGGAAGTCCAAGGGCTATGTATGAGCACTTCATGTGAAGACATCATTGTCTAAATGTGCCACCGTTTGGTGTCACCGCCTGGATTCTTGAGCTAGAAAAAGGAAAACGAAAGGCAGGGGTGGGAACACCTAACTGCCTCTTCGCCGCCTTTACCTCTTTTTAAGTCATACATAGACTAAAAAATCTCCTTGAACTGAGGTAAAAGAGTGGGGTCAGTTACCAGCATGTCACCTAATTTCTTTTCAATTAAAGTTTCTCAAAACTCCATCCTCCATTACCAGATCTCAAGCCCAAGTGCTGATACTCTCCATCAGTTCACAGGACTGATCTGTTCCCAATGATCAAGTAAAATTCCAGAAGTTTTTTTTTTATTATTGCCTGTCTTCTAATCACACACGGGCGTTCCTCAGCTCGTGATTACAACCGCTGCCACTTGGATTTGCAGCAGTTGCTCTACATGGTTGTTTGGTAAATCAAAACTGGAGGTTAGCTAAAGAAGCGAACCTACAATAATGAAGCATCTCCTTGCTAAAAGACTTTAGTGGTTGCTTTAACTTACCATTTAATTTAAACTCATTTTTCCTAGTTTTCTCTTCTGCAGTTAATAACTTTTATATCGCAATCCTATAATTACATTAACAAAAAAGTACATTTCCCCCGTTTCTCTCGGCATTTCCAGTATTACGCTATAAGGGTGTACTAACCACTAAAACGGCAAATTAAGTCAACTCATCTTCCCCTGATAGGGCAGGAATTTGTAATTTAGGCGGGCGAGAAGTTTGCAGTGGTTAACTGTTACCAAGCTTCTGCTCTTCCCAGTGTTCCAGTAAACCCCTCCCAGGAGCCGCTCTCACGCTCTGATCACGGCCAGCACTTGGTGTCTGTTTCCTGAAACTCAGCAAACACGGGGCGTCAGAACCAAGATGCTCAGCTCTGGAGACAGGGACACGTCAGGGAGAGGTGGGGACACGCCGGCACAGCCAGCGTGTTCTGGGGACCAGGGGAACACACAGCTTCTCCACGAAAGCTGTCAGAGACACAGTTCACTCTAAGGTTGTCTTTCTTGGCCAGTGCGCGCCTGCAATATCCCGGTCACACCCATCACGTTATCCTCAAACTCACGGGCTACGGGACATGTCAGGGGAAGCACCACCTCCACCAGTAAGTCCAGTCCTGGGCAACCCAGTCAAAGCTTTTAGTGCAGAAGAGCGTGTGGGACGTCGATTTCTGCCCCACCTGCGCAGGCCCCACAGCACCCCCCCCAGTGACAGCCTCAAGCACAGCTACAACATTGAGTCAATAAACTGCAAACGAAGGGGCAGGGGGAGCATCTGTGAGCACCTCCGGTGCCCCCAGCCTCAGCCCCCACAGCTCTCACATCCCAAGGTGTGTGGTGGGGCCCTCGTGCAGCCTTCGCTGCTGCTGGGGCCAGGAGGAGAGGGACCACACAACCTCAGGATGGAATGAAACAGCATTTCCATAATAACTTTAACAGTCACACACGTATCTTTGGAACATTAGATTTCTGCCGTGGGAAGGAACCATCAGAACTGTTCCACTTCAGAAATATAAAGGCTTCCTGAGCTAGTGAAGCACAACAGAAATACGCAGTGATAAAGGACATCACAGCTCTTTATAAACTGAACTGGTGGTTTCCCAAGTTTAATATGCATGAACAGCGCATGTGAGTCCTCTTAAATCCAAGTACCAAACCCTGCCTTGTTTAATAAATCTCACCAGTGCTCCACTATTAGACAGGGGATTAAAACTAATCTATCAATCCCAAAACCAAGCACAGAGTGGATTAAAATGCAAAACACACGAGAGTATGAAGATGCTTAATGCTAAATAACAAACATTTCAATCACAGAAATCATTTTTATCTTCTTGTTTATGCTAAGTAGATACTATTAGGCTTAATATCTGTATTAACACAAGTGGGGGAAGAAACAGTTCTAAGGAGACCTAAATACTTGAATGCTACTGTTCAGCTGGCGGCAGCAGCTCTCGTGCTGGAAGTGAGCACATCATGGCAGTTCGAGGCATTGTTTACTCTCCAAGGCCAGCCCAATGTGCTTGACCTTTGTCTATTTTTTTAACCCAAAGCAATACACCCACAGGGTCTTAGGAAAGACAGAACTTAAACCTGTTATTTGCATCACAATATCCGAGTATCACCTCACCCCGCTCTGGTGCTGTCACAAACGGTGGTCTCATACCCTGATGGTCAGCGCAGCCTGACAATGAACCGCGTTTTGGGGTGGGGGGGGGGTTGCTTTTTTTCTAAATGAAACAAGCTCATCCCTCCAGAATACAAATATAATACGCAAAGATATGAAGAGAAGTATGGAACTGCCTCTGCCTGTGTGAGACAGGGGAATGACCAAACGCGACTCACACGACAGCTCCCTGTTCACCCACTAGTTCGCTTCATGATTGTCACTCCGAATTCACAGCAACGGGATAATCCCCCTTTCTGGCGCCATACGCGAGCAGCGTGAGGTTACACACCTATATCTGTGTTTTTCCATCTGCCTGCGGAGATCAGGAGTTGGGGGCATGGGGCTGTGGTGGGAGACAGCACATCTGTGTGGTGCGGCACCGGTGCAGCGAAGTGCCCAGCGTTTGCCTGTGTTCACTTGAGAGCACCCAAACCCTGCCAAACTGAGCCTTATTCCTTGGAATCCGAGCAAAAACTACCCCCGAATCAGTGAGCAATTGTATGATCTGATATGAAACAACACCCACTGGGGATGAGTTTGGGGTCAGCACCACCCTCGTCTCCCTCGTAGGCATATCAGGTTGTGGAGCAGGGTCCGTGGCTGCGAAAGCAGTGCATTAACCCGGTGGTATTATCACCAGCAGAACGGATAACGAGGAGAGCGCGTGCGGCCGCTCTGCCTGTGAGGGTGGTAATGTCACATGAGTTCAGGCCATCCGGCTGGGGAGGGAGATTCGGCGACAGGAAAAAAAAAGAGAAAAGCCAACCCCCACCCTAGCCTCCACAAGACTGACTTACGAAGGTGGTTATTTGTCCGTGGGGTGTTGCTTTTGGTGTGGTGAGTGCCCGTGGTGCTATTTCAGCTGGAAAACACAGTAAAGTTGCACTGTTCTTGTTTATCTTTGCCTTGTTGGCTGACCATGGTTTCTGACGTGTCGCCTTCCACAGCCGTGTGCATCCTTAATGGTGAGCCTGAAAGAGAGAGCAGCACGCTGTTTGTTCTGGGTCGAGACAGCTAAATGACACACGTATGCTGTCCTAATCTGTTAATTTTAGCAGAAGTCACAAATCCAGGAAAGGAAAAGGAGAAAGGGGAAGCAGTTTGATACCTTCTGCATGAATCGGAAACATCAGTATTTTATTTCACACTAAAGCCACAGAAAACAGCTCAACTGTGCGACAGTTCCGTGGCGTATCTGACTACAGCTCGTCTACCTGCCACTGCCCTCCACACCGCATCATCTCAACACGAGGCACAAGCATCCCACTTACGTGTATCAACAGGGTGACACACAAAAGCATGATGTCTAATTTCACGAATGAAGGAATGTACACCAGCAGCTCTCACCCGCCTCCCTCTCCCTGAAGGAAACTGCTGCACCTCTCTGACGGGTTCAGGAGTTGACCACAAGGACAAGGCTGGGCTTGTACACTCACCCCTGTCCCCTCCAGATACACCCCAAGCCTTTCTCTGCCCCTTCCTCCCCATTTGTGGTCAACTCCCGGGTGACTATCACTACCCGAATGCCCAAAGCGGTGCAATTCTGGTATTTAAAGGCATTTTCTCCACTTAATTAACAGTCAGCACCAAGATGCTGAAGAGGAGGTGAGAAGTCAGGATCACCACAAGAAAACAGCTCGCGGTTGTTAGCAAAAGCTGTACAAAATAAATTCACAACGTTATCACCAGTAATTGTGGCAGTGCTCCTTAAAACGTCATTTGGAGAGAGGAAATACCTTTGACAACGGTGAAATACCTGGGAAAAAAATCCATCTGTGAGCAGCGTAGGGCTCTGAGAGGATACGCCTGGGTGGAGGGGAAGGGAAAACGCTTCCAACGCTTTGGAGGGCGGAAACTACCTGACCCCACACAGCAGCTCTGTGTCAACTGGAGTTACCTAAAGCTCTGTGTGGCTCCTCCCAGGCAGTTCCCAGGGGTAAACAGGCAGTAGTGCCTTTTTCTCAGAAAAGAAGCCTTGCAGCTCTTGAGAAGAGAAGAGAAGAAGAGAAGAGAAGAGAAGAGAAGAGAAGAGAAGAGAAGAGAAGAGAAGAGAAGAGAAGAGAAGAGAAGAGAAGAGAAGAGAAGAGAGAAGAGAAGAGAAGAGAAGAGAAGAGAAGAGAAGAGAAGAGAAAAAAAAAGAAACTGCCTGACCCCACACAGCAGCTCTGTGTCAACTGGAGTTACCTAAAGCTCTGTGTGGCTCCTCCCAGGCAGTTCCCAGGGGTAAACAGGCAGTAGTGCCTTTTTCTCAGAAAAGAAGCCTTGCAGCTCTTGAGAAGAGAAGAGAAGAAGAGAAGAGAAGAGAAGAGAAGAGAAGAGAAGAGGTTGGGAGGGACCTACAACGATCGTCTAGTCCCAGGTACCAGCTGCAGCCTGAATGTCCGGGGCAGATACACCCATGTGCAAGTCAGGTCCAGAACTGAGACTTTAACTTACTCCAGGAGAGAAAAAAAGAGTCTGTAGCATAAGAACCTGCATGTGCTAAACACTCTTGTACCTCTTTCAGTCCCCACCGTTCCTCTTTCCTCTCCCCGTGCCCTCGTGCGGTGCTATACGAGGCCGGGCAGACACTGCGCAGCCTTTGCCGCTGCCTTGTTGGGGGACCAGCTGCACCGTCTGTGCGTTTCGGGTCCCCCCATCGCTAAAACGCGTCACCAAGCAGTCATCTGGCACTGGTGTGACCCCGACCAGCCCACCCCGAACTGGGGTCCCTCTCCCCAGCCAGGGCTGCCCCAGAACAAAGGGGGCTGACAGGACCCTGCGCCGTCGTTCGGCAGATCAGAGCGGGGGAAGTGTGGAGAGGTTTATGAGATTAATTCTTATCTCTCTGGGCAGTGGGTCAAGTCAGAACCGTCATTCAGCGAACTCTATGGATAATCTCCCTTTATTACTTTCAATCAAACTAAGTGTCTGCAATCTGCAGTACGGTTACTAATTTAGTGAAAGAAATTACTTGTAGCGCTTGATTATATAATAGAGGCGATATGAAACAGTCTGGGGGAGCATCCATTAAGTTTTTCCCTATCGCACCGCAGAGCAAAGCTGCTTCAGCCACGCGGCGTCACCACCGGCAGCGGCTACGTGGGCTCACCCACAGGAGTGGACATTGTGCTCGTCCACTCCTCGTTAAAGTGAGAGAAAACAGGTTGTATTTGGTATCAAATCGAAAAATTTGCTGTTTGCGAATATTTAACAAATGCCTTTGGTGAGAAATCGCATTTCCGGTGTGTTCTGGTTAATGGAATTCTGCTGCAGCCCCTGGACTAAACAATGTGAGGCTGCCGGGACTGTGGCAATCATTCTCCTCCCGTGATGGGTAATACAGCGTGAGGGTTGGCTCCCTTTGATTAATTTCAGAATATTGCAGAGGAGCTGCATAATCCCTAAGACAGCACAGGAAAGCTGGAAGACACGATGGAGCAGGCGCGGGGTAGCGCAGCAGCTCACGCACTCACGGGGCTTCAGCGAGCAGCACCCACAGAGAGGGGCAACCTGGAACACGCGTTCACGCAATGCCGTTCTGTGACTGAGCGGGGGGCTGGGAGGCAAAATCCCGCTAAACATCTCCAGGGCTCCGACGGGAGATAGAGCAGAGAGAGAAAACGCACATCCCCATCTCTGCTCACAGCGGCCATTATTTATCCACGTCCTGAATATGGAGAAGGCTCTGACAAATTTACAGTGGTGTTTGGATGGATGAGGATGACGGGTGATGGATGAGGGAGGCAGAGGATTCCCTTATTAAAGCATCAAA
>NW_010399838.1:21713-22075 GCF_000710305.1 Buceros rhinoceros silvestris
TCACAGACATCTTCGCCTCAATCGCTTGACTCAGACCAAAATTACGCAAACCAATGAAGTAAAATTTTCCTTCTTGATAACAACTGGAAATTTGTCTTCCGCTATACACACGTAGTTTCCACTACGTAAATTAGCATTTTTTATTCTGTGCTTTATACCTCTTTGAAATATTCATCCATTAAAAAAAAGAGAGAGCAGTGTGGTAACACACACACAAAAACCCATGTCAGTACAAATTAAGCAACTGCCGTAATTACGAAACAGCTCCGCTTGGCAATCTCGGGCCGTAGCCCCAGCACCACCCTCTCCCGCTGCCCCCCACGCAGAGCCACAGCTGCAGGGGGTCCCCACGCTCCCCAGCA
>NW_010399838.1:22331-22557 GCF_000710305.1 Buceros rhinoceros silvestris
CGTGGAGACATTGTGGAGGGGGAAGATAAAACCACGTGCCTCCTCCTGAGGTGGGCTGATGTTCCGTACGGGCTTTACTGGGGGTTCAACTGATGATGCTTTTTTTTTTTCTCTCCAAACCCCTTCTTCTCTCGTTTGGTCACCGGATGGAGTCAGAAGAGGCTGCTAATACAAAACCATGTGTGTGATGTCATTTGTGTGTGGAGGCTGGTGTCACTGTCACATG
>NW_010399838.1:22701-25839 GCF_000710305.1 Buceros rhinoceros silvestris
GTGAGGTCACTCACTGGCTGCTGAGGCAGGAGGCAGCAGTGGCTCGGGCCAGGCTTCAGCACTACCTCAGCGGGCAGAGAAGAACAACCAAAAACGTGCAGGGGGACCCAGTGCCCCTCTGCAGCCCGATGCCTTTGCAAGTGCCTCCCAGAAAGAACCACTCCCCGGGTCACACTGCTGGCTGCTCTCAGGAGCAGCACAAAGCAGAATCCCCTGGGCCAGCCACATGTCACAGGCTGTGCACGGCACCCACGGGACTCCCCTGCACTCCACAAGGCACACGTGTGCTGGGGACCCTGGACCGAGCTGAGCTGCACCGGCATCCTGTGCTCCAGCAAGCAAATGGCCGGCAGTGACTCCAGGGCCCCACGGGCCCCACCAAACCCACCGTCCCCCCAAGCGCTGAATGTGGCAGTGTAAGAGGAGGGACACTGCAGCCCCAGGGCTGATGGGACAGGTTCACCACCGTCCTCCCCATGAATTGCGTTCATGACGATGGAGGCTGGCCCCAGCATTCGCCACCACCCAGCCCAGGCTTGTGTCGCTGGCCCAGAGCCGGAGGAAACGCTGCAGGCACCGCGGTACACGTTACTGCCACGGAGTGTCCCTGTATCAAAGGGCCAAACCATAAACAGGATTTAATAGCTCTTTGATGGTGTCACTTGATCTGGTGTATGATCAGCAATGAAATAAATGAGGATGTGGGCAAAGAAGGTAATGAAGCTTCAGTCAGTTTTAAAACCCACCAGATGACTCTGACCCGAGACAAACAGAGCAAAGGCGTCTTGTCTCGCTCAGTCGTGCCCTGAGAACTGAACATGCAATGGCAGAACAAAAAACCAGAAAAAATAAATTCCTGAAATTCACTGGAAGCTTTAAGAAGGAAGGGGCAGGCCCAGCCCAGCAATGTGCTGTACAAGGAGTTTGCTGGCTAATAGGCAACTGGAACCCTGTGCTCAATTCCATGACGGAAAACAATATTTTACATTCCAGAGAAGAATGTTGTTAGGGGGTGTCAGAAAAAGCTTCACTGCTCAGCTCCAGCCCTGCAGACGAGTCATCTCAGTTTGAGAAAGTTCCATCCAAAGGAAGGACGAACGTACGCACCAACTGTCACGAGGACATCAGAAAATGCCATATGGACTTTCTGCTGTGTCCAGTGAGGCCAGGAGCCTCTGAGCAAGAGGAGAGCAACCGCCAGGACGTACGGCTGTGGCCCCTCAGCCCACTCGCGAGAGCGTCACAGGCATGGACAACACCCCTCCGTTCATAATGCATCTTCTACAGTGTTAGAAATCACAATGAAGATGAATCACAAACAAAGATGAACCAACAGACTTTGTGTTCTGACAGGGACAGTCTGACTCTGGGTTCATACCTATTCCCTGGTGCAAACACCCACCCTATTGATTTGTTTCCACCTACCTCTAGCTTGCCCTAAAACCTACCTCTTGCCTGTTCCAGCTGCGCGGAGGAGGCCAAAACCCAGAGCTGCATGTGCCCTGCTGCAATGAAAAGCAGGAGCTACCGTCACGCGAAGGGAGCAGGATCCTCACCAGGGCTCTCGGGAGCTCTCTGGAGAAACCAGCACAAGCGGCTGACTGCCCTGGTCACCATCGGCACTGCCGATGGCCACGTCACCAGGGGCAGCTCCGGCTGCTGGTCAGGACTGGTGTATTCAGCATTTGGAGGTAGTTCTGGAGACAGGTAGGCACCTACGTAAATTTAAAGCACGTAATCAGCAACTTCTAATGAGCTGTTAGTTCCTGAGGCACAAGACGCTGCTCTGTGCTACTCGCAACACCCCACCAAACCCAAAGGAATTTTCGTTACTGGAAATACCACATACACGACTCAACTCGTGTGAGCAGCTCCTTTGAAGTCAACACGACAACTCGCACGTGTAGCTGTTTGCGGGATCAGACACTTAGTTTATCATTTTTAAGTTCTGCCTCAGCACTGAAGGATGATGAAAGTACCTCAGTGGCACGGATCAGAGCCTCGCGGCCCTCCAAAGAGCTCACTGCCTTCGAAGAGGCTTAATGAAGAAACGAGAAGCAACCAGAGTTCCGGGTCTGGGGGAAACGCCGGAGACAGCACAGAGACATCAAGAGATGACAGTAGCTCTGAACCAGCAGCCACAGGCAGCGCAGCGCAGCGGGTGGGACCACGTCGTGTGAGCAAAGCTGAGCTTGCGGCCCTGAGAGAGAAACTGGAAGGGTAGAAATGACAGGGCTGAGCAGCAGGTCAGGCAGGGATGGGAGCTGCTGCGGTTGGGTGAGGCTTGAAGGCAAGAAGTGACCAGGATGGGATAGTAGGATGGACAAGGCTGAAATACCATGATCAGAAATGCTGGTGCATTGGGGTGCTGGATAATCCAGGAAAATAGAGTGGAACACACGTAAATGGGGAATTCTCGGCTGTAATGGACAGTAGTGACCATCCTGTTACAAAAATCATACTGCCTAATTAGAGGTGATTCAGAGCAACCCATCAGCAGCCATCACGATTAGGGATATGGAAAATCTCTCCTCTGACCACAGCCTGAAAGACTTTTTTTTAACCTTAACCGGGCAATAAGTAAGAGGAGACACCATACCAGTGTCTAAGATAATGAATAACCTGCAGGGCCTGGATCAGCTGCTCCTGAGCTCTCTCCTAACACACCCACCTTGGCATCCTCGCTGAAGTGACAAGGTGATGTGTTCAGAACCAGTAAGGGGAATTTCTTTCCACTAATGCAAATATGACACTGAACATGCCAAGCAGAGGAATACAGGCAGGTACGGACATGGAGCAGACGTTTAGGCTAATATGAAAAAACCATCCAGAATTATAGTAGGTAACAGTGACAATTAAAAAAACTCCACACAAATATTACCTTATGCAGGTTGTGGTTTAATTCACTTTCTAATTATAGGGAATGAAGAGGAAAAATAGTAGACGGGCAGATGGTTGCACATGTCTAACTCCACTTCTGGTTCCCGTTTTGAAGCGTTTATCCTGTTAATGCAGGACAGAGCTCCGGGTTGGGAAGAAGAGGCAGATGCTGACAGCTCCCCAGTCATGCCTTTCTCTACCAAAGAGCGCACACGCACACACAGAAGAAAAGACGTAAAATTAAGAATACTGTGTCGG
>NW_010399838.1:25951-26195 GCF_000710305.1 Buceros rhinoceros silvestris
ACGCCACAGGGGGGCCAGCCGATAATGAACCCGGGCGACTCAGCAGCCCCTTGCACGGTGCCCTTCTTCAGGACTCTCATAGCCAGCTAGAAGTTGTGAGACAGTAAAAAATATATAGATTATATTTATTATGCAAACTAATATATATTTATTATAATTGTATTCATTACGTATGTATGCAAGGAAAAGGTCTCCTTCTGCAGCCCCTTCTTCTGTAAACAGAGAGGCCACAGCTCAGCTTTAT
>NW_010399839.1:0-305 GCF_000710305.1 Buceros rhinoceros silvestris
CGCATGGCAGACACGCGGAGAGATTCTTTAGTCCTGTACTTAACACTTCACAGTGTTTTTAGCAATTAAGGCGAGAGGGGGGTGGGTATAAAGATAAGCCACTTTTTCGCCCTGCAAGTGTGAAAGATAAGATAACAGTAAGCTGGGGCAAAACGTCTGCTTACAACCTCCCCCCAGCGATTCTGATCGGTCACCTCTTATCGCAGAAAATGTTCATTTCGAAAGCAGCTTCAAAAAACCAGGGGAAAATAAAAGTATTTTCCGTTCAGAAATACCATTTAAAACCCCGTCCTCACTTCATCTCG
>NW_010399839.1:587-841 GCF_000710305.1 Buceros rhinoceros silvestris
AGATTAGCAGTGCGCCCCGCGGAGCTCCCTGGCCGTGCCCGCCCGTCGCCCCCCTCGCAGGCGGGGGACGCGGCCTACATTACCGGCACCTCGCTGCCCCACGCTCAGCACTCAGCTGAGGCAGAGCCGGGCTGCTTTTTCCAGGTAGTTTCCCGGAAGCACCCCCCGACGGCATCGGGAAGAAGAGGCTCCGGGTGGGGAGAGGCGGCGACGCTCGCCCCCGGCCTGCCCCCAGCCAATCTTCAGGATCCGCG
>NW_010399840.1:0-1149 GCF_000710305.1 Buceros rhinoceros silvestris
CCGGTGTCCGCTTGGCCGGGACCCCTTTATCAACGGCGAACGCCTGCAGGGTGTAGAGTGGCACGTTCTCCCGGTCGAGGCGGCGCAAGGTGCGGACGATGCCCGAGGTGGACTCGATGATGAAGTCACCGTCGCCATCATCACCCCCTTGGAAGGTGTAGAAGACCCTGCCGTTGAGCCCTGAGTCGCGGTCGGTGGCGGAGACCTGGAGGACGCTGGTGAAGGCAGGTACGTCCTCGTAGACAGAGCCCTGGTAGGAGTCGCGGAGGAACTGGGGCGCATTGTCGTTGACGTCACTCACCAGGATCTCCAGGTAGGTGGTGTCGGACTTCTGCGGGATGCCGTTGTCACGCGCCGTGATGGCCAGGGTGTAGGACACCTGGTCCTCATAGTCCAGCTCCATCTGGGTGGTGACGGCCCCCGTCTCGGGGGCGATGCGGAACTGGGGGATGCTGTCCTCCATCAGGTAGGTGATGCGGGCGTTCTCCCCCGTGTCCTCGTCCGTGGCACTGATGACCACTACCGTGGTGCCCACTGGCCGGTCCTCGTTGACGTTGACGGTGTAGTGGGAGCTCTGGAAGACAGGGCGGTGGGTGTTGGCGTCGGTGACGTTGATGACCACTTGGGCCGTGTCCTGGCGGGTGCCATCGGAGGCGGCGATGGTGAGCAGGTACTGCCGCTCCAGCTTGTAGTCCAGGGGCAGGGCGAGGGAGATGAGCCCACCACCGCTCTGGCTGGTGATGGAGAAGCGGTTGCGGGTGTTGCCGCTGGAGATCTGGTAGGTGATGATGCTGTTGGCATCGCGGTCAACGGCGGAGACAGTCAGGACGCTGGTGCCCACTGCCGCGTCCTCGTTCAGGCGGGCACCATATTCCCGTTGCGTGAACTCAGGGCTGTTGTCGTTGACGTCCAGGATGGTGACGCTGACGCTGGCCGAGGAGGCCATGGGGGGGTTACCCTGGTCCTGTGCCTCCACCCCGAAGCTGTAGAAGTCCACTGCCTCCCGGTCCAGCTCGGAGGCCACCACGATCCACCCGGTGCTGTTGTTGATGGAGAAGGGGAAGCCGGTGCTGGTCTCCACGAGGGTATACACCAACCGGCCATTGTCACCCGAATCTGCGTCGATGGCTTGGACGTGGATGACGGAGT
>NW_010399840.1:1559-1799 GCF_000710305.1 Buceros rhinoceros silvestris
TAGTGCACCAGGGCATTGCTGCCCTTGTCGCGGTCGGTGGCCGTCACCCGCAGCACGGCTGAGTTGGGCGCCACGTCCTCGGGGACCTGCGCCACGTAACGCTTCTCACTGAACTGTGGCGCGTTGTCATTGTCGTCCTCCACGGTGATGCGGACGGTGGCCGTGGCGCTCCGGGGTCCCGGCTCCTGGCCCTGATCCGTGGCTTCCACCAAGAGCTCAAAGGCCTCCACCGTCTCGCGG
>NW_010399841.1:0-349 GCF_000710305.1 Buceros rhinoceros silvestris
AGAACCGGCCCTGGCTGCTGCCAGGCCTCGGTGTTTACGCGCTGCGGTCAAAGCAGAACAGATGTAGTTACAGCTCGTCCCAGCTTCCCGTGATAAAGCTCCGTGTTTTCCGTGCTTGTAGGGCTTGGCCAAACTCTCGTGGCAAGCTGCAGCCTTTCCTGCTGGGTGTCCAGCACACCAGCACACACAAACGCATCCAAACAGCCCAGGTTAAACAAGTCTGGCACTGGGGGACCAAGCGCTGGGAAGACGTATTGCTTTGGTTTGCTGCCAGGGCTTGAAGCTCCGAGGGGTGAGACTTGGGGTGCCCTGGGGTTGGGGACAGGCTACCCACTGCGACTCACCTGCA
>NW_010399841.1:544-746 GCF_000710305.1 Buceros rhinoceros silvestris
GGATCCCTGTGGGCTGGGCAGGCTCCTGGGCTGTGCCCGGCTGAGCTGTGGTGAGCATCCCCTGTGTGGAGATGGCACCGGGAAAGCACCAGCAGCGGCACGTTGGCTTCTGTACCCCCAGCTCTGGGAGGGCAGGAGCGACTGTGGGGCTGTGCTGCCATACCTGGCCTGCCCTCAGCTTTCCCTTCTGGTTCCGAGGATC
>NW_010399841.1:878-1105 GCF_000710305.1 Buceros rhinoceros silvestris
CCTGGCCTGCCCTCAGCTTTCCCTTCTGCTCCCAAGGATGAGCGAGGTGGATGGAGCCGCCTCTTGCACAGCCACGCTTCACTTAGCTCTCATCCTTCCCTTGCTAATCCCCTCCCATCATCCACATGACCCTGCAGGTGGCAGCTTTTACAGAGAGGCTGCACCCTTGGCCGGGAAGCATCGTCTCCAGGAGGAGGCCATGGGTTGTCCTTCACCAGGGGAGACGG
>NW_010399841.1:1272-1717 GCF_000710305.1 Buceros rhinoceros silvestris
TGGTCAGCAGGACGCCTCCTCCATCCTGTACTTGGGATCTGGGATCCCCCCGGAGCCGGGATCCCCCCGGAGCCAGGCACTATCGCACAGGGTCCAGCAGTGTCAGTGTCCCAGGCTGCCCTCCACGGCGCTCAGCACAGCAGGGCTTTACATTCTGCTGGAGAACAGGGAGGAGGGGCGAGGCTGTGAGGAGACTTCTTCCCCCACCCTTGAAGCCACCCATAGACACGTACCCCTGGGGTGGAGGAGCGGAGAGCTGGCCGGAGGGAATCCATGGGAGCAGGGAGCGCCCTTGGGGAAGGACATGACAGATGAGCTGACAAAGGGCTTTTCGAGCCTTGGGGCTGCTGCAGAAAAAATGCCACATCCCGTGCGTCCCTCACTGGTCTGCTCTGCCAGGCTGTGGGAGCCGCGGTGCATCACGGCCTGTGGCTGGCAGCAGCGG
>NW_010399841.1:1837-2726 GCF_000710305.1 Buceros rhinoceros silvestris
GCGGGGGAGCTGAGCCATGCCGCGTGCGGCCCGATTGCTCACTTGCGTTTTTGGCCAACTGTTTTCCAAGTCGGGAGGTCATGTGTATGTTGGTCGTGTTGCCAAGGATTCCTCCACAACAAGTCCTCTTGTTTTATTTGACAAGGTCTCCAGTGTGTAGAAGGGCTGGACGTCAATAACCATCGTGAAAACGCATCGCCTTTTCTCTTGGGAGGGTTTGGGTAGTGCTTTCTGAGATGACCGGGGGACGTACCACATGTCAGGGCCCAAAGCTGCTCACCTCCTCCGTTACACAGGTGGCCCTTCCTGGCTGTCTAGATGCTTAGCGGCAAACTCTGGGAGTGTTTCTGCCCTCTGTTTGATCCATAACATCTGCTAATGAGGGATGAAGGTGATTTAGCAGGGGGCGAAGAGATGCTGGTCTGGAGGCTGTGTTGACGGTCAGGGATGGGTCTGCTGAGCAGGAAGGGATGTGGCTCCTCCACGTGGTAGCACGTGGCTGAGGGATCCTCACTTGGGCAGCCTGGGTTTGCTGACACCCAGAGGTGCCTGGGCTGGGCTCTGGGGTCAGGACAACACACAAGGGCTCAGGACTCCAGGGACACTGGTCCTTTCTCAATGCCCTGGCTCAGGCCACGTCCCATCCCTGCTGCTCCAGCCACCCACGTGGGCACTGGAACCGATGTTCCCACTGAGCACGCTGTCAAGATCTCAGCCAAACGACCGCAGAGGGTGGGAAGGGGCAGGATCTGGCCCAGCAAGGGCTTGCCGCAGTGTGCCGTGCCTTTTCGCTGCCACCGGGACAGGTCTGGAGGCCGTTGGTGCCACTCTGTCGGTGCCGAGTGCTGGGTGCCCAGGCAGAGCTGTGCTCGCTGACATAGGCGGGGAT